>NW_015391238.1:54985-56324 GCF_001527695.2 Protobothrops mucrosquamatus
AAGATTTTAAATATGACACAGCTATTAATATATTTGCTTTTTAATTGGTTTTATAGGGGAAATGTTTTTTTGTGTTGTTTTTTAACATGCTGTGAGCCGCCCTGAGTCCCTCTGGGGAGAAGGGCGGCATAGAAGTTTAAATATAAATAAATAAATAAATAAATAAATAACTGTAGATACATTAGTTAAAAGAATAAAAGCCTCAACTGTTATGTGTTTCTTTATTCATTGCCATTGTTGCAAAAGAATAAACTGGACCTCTCCTCTACTGGAAAAAGACCCTTTCACACTGTGACACTATTCTCAAACTTTTTTCATTCCCAGGGGACAATATTGACATGAATTTTGTTGTATCAATTAGAAATATGGTAAAAACGTGTTCTTGTATTTGAAGGAAATCTTAACCGGCCTTTAGTTTGTGTTGGACGCCGTGATCATGCCCTCAGGAGTTGTATTCAACTTGATGCTGATTTGTCAAAACTTGATGTTGATGCAATTGTATTGAAGATATTGAATTAGTTTGCCATAACTACAGTTCAAACTTCTAAAAAAATTGCAAATATGTAACAACCAGTAAGTGTTATATCATAGTAAAACTAGATGTTTTAGTGAATTTGCAGCTCTTATCTCTAAGGATGTAGTATTGCTGTATTACTGTTATCCTTCTCATCTTTTCTACTACCTTCTCCTATTGATATATTATGATTATATTTCTTTGTTGTTTGTATTTATACTGAGAGCTTATGCATTGGAGAGAAATTTTTTGTATGTCCAATTACAAATGGCCAATAAAACATTCTATATTCTGTCCTGTCCTGTCCTGTCCTATGCTATTGTTGAAGGAAAAGTCTTCAGCCAGCAGTGTGCTGCAGCTGCCAAAAAGGCCAACACAGTGCTGGGCTGCATTAACAGAGGGACAGAATCAAGATCACGTGAAGTATTAATACCACTTTACAATGCCTTAGTAAGGCCACACTTGGAATACTGCATCCAGTTTTGGTCACCACGATGTAAAAAAGATGCTGAGACTCTACAAAGAGTACAGAGAAGAGCAACCAAGATGATTAGGGGACTGGAGGCTAAAACATATAAGGAACGGTTGCTGGAATTGGGTATGTCTAGTTTAACGAAGAGAAGGATGAGGGGGGACATGATAGCAGTGTTCCAATATCTCAGGGGCTGCCACAAAGAAGAGGGAGTCAAGCTATTTTCCAAAGCACCTGAAGGCAGGACAAGAAGCAATGGATGGAAACTAACCAAAGAGAGAAGCAACCTAGAACTAAGGAGAAACTTCCTGACAGTTAGAACAATTAACCAGTGGAACAACCTGCCTCCAGAA
>NW_015391238.1:59387-62657 GCF_001527695.2 Protobothrops mucrosquamatus
CACCAGCTTTTGCAAAAGCTTTAATAAAATTTGGAGTTGAATTTTTATTCCTCACAACAGAAATTTGGAGTTGAATTTTTATTCCTCACAACAGAAATGGAGTTAGGACTACAGTTGCACCAAACTGCAATCAATCTTTATAGGCTCCCCACAAACCTAAGCAGTTGCTTTGTACTCATTTTCACAAAATATATGTTGTGGTCAGGGCAGGAACCTGAGGCTAGATTACTAACTGCAATGTTCTGGTGTAGTGCAGACTCTGTCCCACTTTCTTTCATATTTCTGTTGTGATGTTCAACTCCTGCTTTTTCCTCATACATTTCTCTGTACTCTCACTGATTGCTCATTCTTCCTTCCACCTCACCATGTCTTTGCTTGAGACTGAATTAAAGCATATTAAAGCATATTGATTCACACTGATGTGAGGTTGGCTATTGTTGGGGTTTGGGAAGATGAATTTATTCTGCTCCTGCTCTTGATGGGAGGGTAATTTTGCAGTCATTCCCTTGGAATTTAAGGGCTGGCAATTTCCATTTGGCAGGAGAAATCCATGTCTCATCCCATCCAGTAGCTTTCAGGAATTTCCCATCTTGCAGACAAGGTACTATGGCCGCTTGCAATGAGTTTCTAGTGCAGAAATGACCCCAGGCATAGCAAAATGTTCATCCACCTTCAGGAAAGTTCGTTGTGGCTGATCTTGTCAAAGTCAGTGACATTTTAGAAATAAATGTCAGATAATAACAACAATTAGTGGAGCAGTCATATTTTCAGGCAAGAATGCTTACATTAAACCTATTGCAGTAATGACATAATTTGAAATTAAACACTCACATGACACAAACAGGTAAGCTGCTTGCTGTATTAAATGCATACAAAGATAAGGATTTTTCAGGGCTTCTATGAAAGTTACAAGTTGACAGCAAAATATTGTAGTGTCTACCTATAAGTGCTTCACTCCTGAAGCACTTTCATTTTAATACTCTCAACTTTTCTTCTTTGTGAAACTGAAATGTGAGACCAACCTCAACAGTTTTGTGGAATCTACTTTGCCATGGATTTATAATTTATTTTTCTTTGGGAAATATTGAAATTAAAAATGTCCATCACAGATGACCAATGTGGCATTCGTGGGGGAATAAAAAAAGAACAGAAGGTGACATTTGAGCAAGTAAATTTTATTTGTGATAGTAAAAAAAAAAATAAGCAACTGAAGGGAAAGAGATAGAGAGAAAGAAGAAAGAAAGAAAGAAAGAAAGAATCTTTTAAAAATAAGGGGAAAGGGTATATAATGGAAATATGGCAGATATTTTAATGTTTTCTTCTCTTGTTCAAGAGACATTTCTGAGATCAAAGAAAGGATCAGAAAGATGCTGTAAAATCGCTGAATACCATTGAATCATCAAACCGCTTTCATCAATTGGGAACCCTGTTATGGATTAAAAATGATATATTAAACTTAAATAAAGAGCAATCCAGAAATGACTACGTGAGCATCTTTACCTACTAAACGAATTTCAAGAGGAAACCATTTGCTGGAGATGTTGTCAAAGAAGCAGCCAAATGATATAATAAAGAAAAACATCTGTCAATCTGGGTTGGAGGAACTTGAGTTGTAAATGAATGGCTGAAGAATTTAAAATAAGAGTCAAGGACCAGTCTGTATGGGAAGTTTTAATAATGTAGAACCATATTTTAGTTTATTTATTAAATTTATAAGCCCCCCCACATCTTATGGTCAAATGACACTGGGCATCTTCCAGTATGGTCAAATGACACTGGGCATCTTCCAGTATGGTCAAATGACACTGGGCATCTTCCAGTATGATGCGGCATGGTCAAATGGAAAACTTCGTAAATTGGACAAATTGAGGTTTTTCTTGAAGGGGTGTTTTAAGAAATTTTTAGGGGGAACAAGGGTGGTGGGGAGGGGGGAGGTTCACCTTAGGTCAGGACCAGCCATGTCTGGGGGTTGCGGTGTAGAAGGAGTGGGGGGGGAGGGTCGGGGGTTGAGGGAGGAGGGAGGTATTAGTACGGTCAGTGGGAGAGGCAGATATGGCGGGAGTAGAGGACCATATCAGGTTAGGGGAGCACGCACACGCTATTTACAAGCTTGTGGGTGCTCCGGTCCTCAGGTCTCTACTCGGTCTCCAGGAGACTCAGATCCCCCGGCCCGGGATCATCGGCTGTTGTTATGTAATGCNTGATAAAAACTATAGAGTAAAACAATGAAATATTAAAATTTAAAATGAACAAACATTAGTTAAGATAGGAACCCCAGAATACAAACCGGTGGAGGTAGAGTTTATTTTTTAATCCATAACCAGCTCCAGTATGGAACATCCCCATCAGGGCCCAAGGGCAACTGGCAGAGCCTAATTTTGAGACCCTTTTCAAAAACATATGAGAGTATGCACAGCCCTTACCTCAAAGGAAACAGTGTTCCAGAGGGCCAAAGCCATGGCAGAGAAACCTTTTCTCCTGGACCCTGTCAGCCAGAATTCCTTGAGCAATGAGGTCCACAGCATGCCCAATCTGCCAGAGTCAGTGGTTTGATCATGCACACAGAGGTGTTTCATGGGCCACTCTGGGGACCCCAGAACTGCCAGTCAACTGCATTGTTTGCCAGCATTGCCTACCAAAGACTCTTCAAGCATAGCCCCATGTTGAGTGCCCTGCAGCAGTCCAAACGTGAGATGAGCAGGTCCTAAGTGACTGAGTGCAGGGACTAACAATCCATGAAAGGGCACTTCTAGCACACAACATGAAGTTGCACAAAGGACTTCCTAGCCACAACTGCCACCTGCTCTTTAGGACAACATGAGAATTTAAAACCCAGTGTGTTCTTGAGAAGAATGGGCACATAAAGTCCTACCTGAGTCTGATAAATTAGAGGTGTACACATCCTTGTACAACAAATGCCACAGCACTTCTCCTTTCCTGGACAATGAGCATCACTGCAGCATTCCTCAATCATACCATCAGGGCAATAGCAAGCAGCGGCTGGGCAACGTCCCGGCTTTCTATAAACCATTCCTCCTGCCAATAGAAGAGGATAGTGCTTGGAGAAAACAAACCGTTTTGGAATCAATGTATGTATGTATATACACTTGTTCTATTCCATACACAAATCTTAAAATGTAATGTACAGTCAGAATCATGTATCAACTGCCTTGTTTAGTGTCCGTTTGCAAAAGAAAGCTGAGGAAAGTTCATAAGCATTGCTTCATGTATTGAGTTGACTGTCCCAATTGTCCAAAACTATGGTTTTCA
>NW_015391239.1:0-3436 GCF_001527695.2 Protobothrops mucrosquamatus
ACAATGAAAAAGCAAACATGCCACAATGATAGAATAATCTTTTACATTGTTTATGATTCATCTGATACATGGAAGACTACCGACATCCATGTTCAAATATCCATTCAATCA
Organism: Protobothrops mucrosquamatus; assembly: GCF_001527695.2. NCBI lineage: Eukaryota > Metazoa > Chordata > Lepidosauria > Squamata > Viperidae > Protobothrops > Protobothrops mucrosquamatus. Next base: position 112 of record NW_015391239.1, read on the forward strand.
AATTCAGTTGTTGATTTGGGTAAAATTTCTTGTTGACTTTGGTCAATCACAAATCCTTAGCAATGCAAAGGGTTATCATCAAATACATATGGAAGTGTTGGGGATAGATTATATAATTCCAGATATATGCATATAGAGAGAAATATATACAAGTGTGTATATGGAGAAAATCTAGTCTTTCAAGCCTGGAAAAATGTCCCAAAATAGTTTACAGTCAAACAGAATAACAGAGTTGGAAGGGATTGGAAGGGACCTTGAAGGAAGAAGGAAGAATTTTAATGGTGGAAATGACGATAAAAAAAAATGTTGATAATGGCAATATATGCACCAAACAATAAACATTTTATCAAAAATTACACAGGAAAATATTGGAAATGGAATATCAAAATATTTGTTTAGCAGAAGGCTTTAACACAGTGGTTCTCAACCTGTCGGTCGGGACCCCATTTGGGGTCGATCGACCATTTCACGGGGGTCGCCAAGCAAGGCTGTCTGCCATTTTTTTGTCCATTTTTTTCCCCTTTTCCGGCGGGTGCCTTACCTCCCTTGGGCTGGGCCAGCTGGTGGTCAGCATGCTCCGTCTCTGCCGCTTGCCAGCTACGCCTCGGCCGGCGCAGGGGGCGGAACCACGCATGCGCGGCACTCCCGGGCAGGGAAAGTCCTCGACTTACGACCGGTTTAGTCCTCGACTTACGACCGGTTTAGTCCTCGACTTACGACCGGTTTAATCCTCGACTTACGACCGGTTGGGGTCGCGGCATTAAAAAGGTTGAGAACCACTGCTTTAACACAATTGTGAATGAAAAATTAGATTACATAAGTAGTAAAATAGGGGGGAAAGGAAGAAAGAGATTACCTAACGTGTACCTAATCTGCGTATAAAATGTCTGGAGAGAAATAAACCCAAAAAAGACTTGGTATACATTTTATTCAAATAGACACAAATCATGGTCTAGAATTGATATGATATGGATGTCCTCTAAATTAAGAACTAATATACATGAGATTGAGATAGAACCCAATATTTGGGCCGACCATAATCCAATAAAGCTCAGTTGGACAGGAGTAAGGAAGAAATCAAGGTGGACATGGAATCAACTCTTATTAAAGGAGAAAGAATTTCAGAAAGAGCAGTAAAGGAAATGGAATTCTTTTTCAAAGAAAATAAATAAGAAGACACTTCACTCCAGTACATGTGGGATACAGCCAAAGCATACTTCAGAGGATTAGCTATAACTTATACGGCTGAAAAGAATAAAGAGAAAAAGCAACAGTGTACAACGCAAAGGGAAAAGTTTAAAAAATTGGAGCTAGAACTTCAAAAAGATCCACAAAAAAAACTCTTAAAAGACAAATGGAGATAATTAAACATAAACTAAACCTAATAAAAGTCAGAAGAGTTGGCTCAACAAATCAGAAGAGGAAAACATTTTTTTTCGAAAATGCAAATAAACCGTGAAGATAGTTGGTTTATAAATTGGAAAAAGAAAGAGAGAAAAAGTTGATAAACAAATTACAACATAAGAAGGGAGATGTGCAACTCCAAAATGAGGCAATAAAAAAAATAGTTAAAGAATATTATGAAAAACTATATGACATAGAAAAAAAATATCTCTGGAAAAAACAACACAATATATGGAAAAAGCCAATGTACCAAAAACTTCAGAAAACATTAATAACATGCTAAACGAAAAAATAACAATGATGGAACTGATGGAAGCTATAAAAAGACAAAAAAATGATAAAACTCCAGGACCGGATGGACTACCTGCAGAGTTCTATAAACGCTTTCAAGATACATTAATTCAGACAATATATCATAAACAAACAGCAAAAGTAATTGTAAATGGGGACTATACAGGGAATTTTAATATAAAGAAAGGCACAAAACAAGGATATCCATTATCCCCATTGCTATTTATATTGACATTGGAAGTTTTCAACAGGAACATCAGACAAGACCCAGAAATTAAAGGAATGGAGATAAAAGATGAAAGCTATAAATTACAAGCATTTGCAGATCACTTGGTATTTATGTCAGAAGAACCATTGGAGACAACCCCTAAACTATTGAAAAGGATTGAGGTGAAGATAAATAGAGAAAAAAACAAAAGATATAGTTAAAAACCTTACATCTAAGCAAAAAGAACAATTGTCAGAAAAAATGGATTTTCAAATAGTTAGGAAAGTTAAATATTTGGGAATAGAACTAACAGCAAGATGTGCATTGATAAAAGATAACTACATAACATTACTTAAATCAAATAAAATTAGATCTAGAAAAATGGAAAATCTTACAACTATCAGTATTAGGAAGAATAGCTACTGTGAAAATGAAGAGTTTACCAAAACTGCTCTTCTTGTTCCAAACAGCACCTATAAAAATAGAGAAGAATTTCTTTGATGATTTAAATACTTTGATTTTGAAATTTATTTGGCAAGGAAGAAAAGCCAGAATTAAACTGAAAATGCTACACGAATCCAAAGAAAATGGAGGATATGAATTACCAGATTGGGTCTTATATTATCAAGCATGCACCTTAATATGGCTAAAAGAATGGATCTCTCTCAGATATAAAAGACTGTTATATCTAGAAGGACATGATCCGCAACTAGGATGGCATGCATTTCTATGGTATAAGAAGAATAAGATTCATAGACACTTTCAAAATCATTATATAAAAAATACACTATTTCTTGTGTGCAAAAAGATAAAAACTTAAAATCTACTTAAGAATCCCAGGATTGCTTTCAACGATGGAAGCTTTTGTTCACCCGAAATAAGTGAAATATGAAAAAATGGACATATAAAGATATTTGCGATACCAAAGGAAAATTAAAATCTAAACAAAAGCTTGTAGACCAGGGTACAGAATTATCATGGTGGCCTCAGTTGGAAATGCAATCGAGATATGATAAAGATGCGAAAATATATGTTTTTTATAAAAAACAGACAATGTTTGATCAGATATTGTTGACCTCTGATAAAAAAACTGATTAAGAAACTATATAACTTTCTATTAAATTCAAAAATGGAGGATGAACAAGGAAAGAAACAATGATACAATAGGCAGAAAACTTTGGATATAATATTAAATTAGAGAAATGGCAAAATCTTTGGGAAAGAAATTGTAAAGTGACCGTGGCAATTTCTTATAAAGAAAACTGATATAAAATGTTCTATAGATGGCATTTGCCACCTGCTAGATTAGCAAAAATGCTTAAAAATATGTCCAGTAAATGTTGGAAATATAATCAAACATATGTGGTGGCCTTGTGTTAAAAGAAAAAAAATGGGGAAAAATATACACTTGGTTAGAAAACA
>NW_015391239.1:4925-10897 GCF_001527695.2 Protobothrops mucrosquamatus
ACCACTCCCATACCTGCTATACTCTAATAAAAGTAGGTGCGTAAGAACTCAAGGGGCCTTTTCGCTCCTGCTTCTACACACCTCACCAAAGAAAGATGTTGTCCGTGTCTTCTTAAGCCGCATGCGAGGCCCGATAGTCAGCCTGACTATCGTACATCACCGGTTCCACAAATCACCCTGGAAAGGGCCAATCGTATCACTAAACTCTTTTTATTAGGTATAATATCAGAAAAATTTAATAAGCAAAGTGTATATTTAACATTGCATGGATTAACAGCAGCAGGGATTGTATTTGTTCAGCACTGGAAGAATGAAGAAACACCACTAGATAAAGAGATAATCAAGAAGATATTGGACTGTGCTGAAATGGACAGACTTACATTGAGGATCAAAGAGAAAGAAGATACAGAATATTTTCAAACATGGAATTTATTTCAACAATGGTTGGAGAAAAGGGGTAGACACTAAGAATGTAACTTGTATTATTAAGCAAACAAATTGGCCCAGACAACACAATGTTTATTAAGGACTAATCATATGTAATAATAGAAAATTAGTTTTAAAAAGTTGTAAAAAAAATAGAATAACAGAGTTGGAAGGGACCTTGGAGATCTTCTAGTCCAACCCACTGCTCAGGCAGGAGACCCTATTACCATTCCTGAAAATGGCTGTCCGGTCTCATCTTAAAAACCTCCAGTGATGTAGCACTCACAACGTCTGGAGGGAAGCCATTCCCAAAGAATCAACCTTCACTTGAAGGAGACTTTTGAAATCTTCCCACCAGCAGAAAATCGCAGCCCCCAGTTTAACAGCCTGCAGCACCAGTGGACTTAAAAGTTGGGGAGGGAAGGGATTTGCAGCAGCAGCAGCTGAGATGCTTCAGCCTAGTTGCTTCTCTGCTTGGACGCCGTGGAGGAAACCAAACAGCCCCGCTTGCTCCCGGCTTCTCCTCCGACCTGCCCTCCACTCACCTTCCAGCTGCTGCTTCAATCGGGGAAGAGCACAAAATCCTCCCTACACACCATCTTCCTCCGATTAGTGATCAGGAAGAGGAAGTTCCTGGGCGCTTCCCCTCTCCTCCCCTCCTTTCTAGCAATATAGTACTCGATGGTTTTAACTCCTTTAAAGTCAACCACAGATGCAGCCTTCTGTATTGTCCCCTTGCTAAGCACAGATGTTGCCTTTTTGACCGCGGATAAGAGGCGAAAAACACGCTTCTCTCATCTCTGCCTAAGGTATTGGCACGATTTTCCCCCTGATTAAAAGCTATTAATTCCTTTCTAACTTCTAGCAACCGATCTTTGCAACAGAGCCTAGTGAAATGTGATGCTAGTTATATTAGTTACATTAGAAGATTAGCTATGTGCTGAGCCCTAAATGTTCATGAGGGTTTTACACACTTATACAACCAGCTTTCCTAGGGGTCACTCTCAGTGGAGATCAAAGCCTCTCTACACCCTAAATCTTTATGACTTATTTAATGTGGCTCCCAAGGTTTTAGGACATAGCAGGAACATCAGCCAGGTGTTCCAGGGGAGTCAACTTCCCTCCTGCTGGCCAGGGCTGCATCCAAGAGCACCCAGCATACCGTTGCTGAAGGAGGACAACCTATATCTGCTAAATGCTGTGTACTCCTGTAATTGTGCTTGCACAGAAGTCTCCATTAGGTGACACAGAGAAAAATGTGGAGCAGGGCCTCGAAAATGGGGGCTAAGAAAGAGGGGGCGATTGTGAATATATGGTAGAAGAAATATTTCCAAACTACATTTTTAAAAAGAAAACAAAAAGGAAGAATAGAATATCCCACCAAAGCATATGGCCAATTGATCTCCATTTCTCCTTACTTCTAGATTGGATCTTCCTTTGACAACCCATGAACCTCTTTTTCTGCCTTCCGTTGCCCTAGAGAATAAATTCATCTCCTCTTCGTGACAGCCCCTCAAGTAGTAGAAGACAGCCATCATGTTCCCCCAATCCTTCTCTTTCATGGCTAGACATACCTAGCTCTCAACATACCTAGCATCCAGACCATTTATGATCTTTCTTCTTCTCTGCACATTTTCCAGGGCCATAACATGTGTTGAATCATGGGACCAGAACAGGGCACAGTATTCTAAGTGTGGACTCACCAGTGTGGTGTAAAGTGGTACTATCACTTCTTGTTGTCTTGACCCTACCCCTCTGTTGATGCAACTTACGACTACATTGGCTTTTGGGGGGGGGGCAGCTGTATCAGATACCCTGCTCCTACTTGTCCACCAGGACACCTAGATTCTTCTGTTGAGCCAGATATTATATATTCTATTCCTGTTCTTTTCATTTTTCCTACCTAGGTGTAGGACCTTATTTTATTCACCACTGAGCTGCATTTTCTTGGCCGAATGCTCAAATGTGTCAAGATCCTTCTGGATCTTGAGCCCATCTTCTAAAATATTGGTTCTTCTCCCCAATTTGGTGTCATCTGCAAATTTCATAACTTCCCCTTCTATCCCCTCCACTAGATCATTTATAAAGATGTCGAAGTGTACTGGGCCCAAGACCGAACCTTGAGGTGCCCCACTGCATGCTTCTCTCTATGTAGATGTAGTTCCATTGAGGAATACCCACTGAGTGTGGTTGGTCAATTGCGAATCCACCTAGTGCTGCTTCTGTCTATCCCGTGATGTTCTATCTTATCAAAAAGTTAACTTGTGCTCTACCTTGTCAAATGTCTGGCTGACGTCCAAGTCTACTATCTCCAAAACATTTTGCAAATCCACTAATTAAGTTACTTCATCAAAAATGGCAATAATGCTTGTCTGGCATCACATTCTTAACAAACCCATTCTGGCTTGTTACAGCTGCCCATCATTTCTGTTTCTCCAGAAGCATTAGTGGAAACAGAAGTTTACTTTAATTAAAAAACTTGTGAAATTCTCAGTCTTTTAAAAGAAGAAATAAAATCAGGGGAGACGGGACCCAGAAGAACCAAGAGGGGTCACAGGCACCTTCAAACGCCCTGAGTGCCACACTCAGGACCAGCTTTCAGACTGAGCAGCCAACATATTCTTAAGTTAAAGGAATTAATTCCCGGGTTTTTTCAAACATTTGTGTCTACTCATTGTTGCCATCCACGGGGACCTGAACTTCCATGATGTCTGTCGAATCTGGTTCACAATTTGGAGAATCATCAGGGAAATCAGAGAGATCCTCTGTGGTTCTTTGATTTTCAAAGGCTACAAACCGACTGGCAAAACAAATGGCTGTTTTAGAGGGAAACCATAGCTTAGTTGTCCGGTTTCAAATGTCCTAATTTTCCTCTGTCCGACTGGCAGTGATGGAGAAGACAATCGCTGAATCTGAGAAGGATGCAATCAAAGCATATCCAGTTAGCCGTTCTAATTTTTAAACTGTGCCTAATAAATTGCTGTCTTTTCATTGAATTTAGGACTAGGGCAGATAGCAATGCAACAATAAATTAAGAGGCAGAAGCCTAACTGCAGCTCACGTCATCAGAGGCAGAGAGTGGCGGGACTGATGTATGATTGAAACTGAAATTTTAAATTTATAAATGAGGAGGGAAAGGAAGCTGAGTAAAACAGATTACCTTCTGTATTGTCCGCTTGCTAAGCACAGATGTTGCCTGTCTGACCGTGGATAGGAGGCGAAAAACACGCTTGTCTCGTCTCTGCCTAAGGCGTTTGCACGATTTCCCCCCTGATTAAAAGCTATCAAGTCGTTTCTGACTTCTAGCAACTGACCTTTGCAACAGAGCCTAGTGAAATGTGATGCTAGTTATATTAGTTCCATTAGAAGATTAGCCATGTGCTGAGCCCCAAATGTTCATGAGGATTTTACACAATTATACAACCAGCTTTCCTAGGGGTGACTCTCAGTGGAGATCAAAACCTCTCTACATCCCAAATCTTTATGACTTATTTAATATGGCTCCCGAGGTTTTAGGACATAGCAGCAACATCAGGCCAGATGCTCCAGGGGAGCCAACTTCACTCCTGCTGGCCATTGCTGCATCCAAGAGCACCCACCATACCAGCTTCATTCCTGAAGGAGGACAACCTATATCTGCTAAATGCTAAATGCCATGTAGTTCTGTAAATTTGCTTGCACAGAAGTCTCCATTAGGTCACAGAGAGAAAAATATGCAGCAGGGCCTTGAAAATGGGGGCTAAGAAGGAGGGGGCGATTGGAATCTGTAATAAAAGAAGTGCAAGGTATATTTTATTGATTCCCTTTTCATTCCGGAATTAAAGATGGCATACAAAGAACTTCCTGTGTAGCGTGCTGTAATTTATGGCGTAAATGTCCCCCCCCCCAGACAGCCTGCCTACCTACCTACAGTGTGATCCACTAGAAAAAAATTGTAACCAGTCCTCTGAATTCTGTTAGTGAAATGAACAAATGTACAATTCTTTGGTTTCTTCTAAATTCAGGATGATTCATCGGCAGACTTTAAATATCAGTTCATTGCTCCAAATATTGTTTCTCGCTTTACTTGTAGGCATTCCTTGGAAAACCTTAAAGAAAATTTGACTTTCTTTGAAATGAAAATGATGACATGGTATAATATGTCATGTGTTGTTGTTTTTCCTCTGAGATTTATTTATCTATTATTAAGAACTGTTAAGGGCCAGATGACTTTACTATGTCCTGATATGTAAAAACCATGGAGCTCTTTTTCATATGATCCTATGAGCTCACATGAATGGGTGGCTCTGCAAAAATGGACCCAGGTGACTTTGTGAGCTGAGCTCTTCCCAAGAAGCTGCGACTGGGAGCACAGCAACTTCTCAGAAGCCGCCTGACCATGGATGGAAACTGCAGGCTGGTTGGAGAAGGCTGAAGGGGATGTAGATTCCAAAGATTTGGAGTTAAACAGACTCGATGCATGATAAACTGGACTTTCTTAAGAAGATTGGGGAACGGACTTATTTTATTTAACTGGAAAACAATTTAAACTGAGGTTTTTTGGTAAAATGGATCGACAGCAGAGGTTTATGATTTGGGGGAATAAGACACAATTGTTGGGAAAGTCCTCAATCAAAATCTTAAGGAAAAGCTTTATTATTAAGAATCCTGGACGGATCAGAGACAATGATTGGGGTGACTTACTGTAAATAACAAGCCATTGTAGTTAAATACAATAGATCAGGGCTTTTCAACCAGTGGTATGGGTACCACCTGTGGTACATTGGCACCTGGCAGGTGGTACGTGATTGTTGTGTCCTGAGCCTGCAAAAGCAGGCTCGGGACGTTGCAAGAGTCCCGGGCATTTGCAAAAGCTGCCCGGGACCAGACTGAGTGGCGCCGGCCTTGCGCACATGCGCAAGGCGGGAAAAGACCGCCTTATGATTGGTTGGATTGCCCGGGGATCAGAAGGTATAAATAGAGGCCTGCGTGCCTCTGCTCGGGTTGTTCGTAGATTGGAAGCAGAGAATAAAGACTTGTTCGAAATGCTTCGTCTCAAGCGCCATTATTCTCCGGACTTAACACTGGCGACGAAGGTGGGATTCAGTCTATACAGCTAGGGAAGCTTGAAGACTCACCCAAAGAAGTCCGGAAGAGGAAAACGGCGTGGAAGTCAGCGTTATCCTGCCAGTACAAAATCGCTGGAGGGTGCGTGCGGCTGAAGAAGACCCTGATCCTCGATCATGGCGAAAGTTGGGCGTTTAGCGGAATTCGACGTCTCTTACCCCGAGAGGTGGGAATCTTATGTTGCAAGAGTCGAGACTTACTTCCGCATAAACCAGATAAGGGAGGAAGGCTTAAAGGCTGTCACGATGTTGTGCGTTTGTGGGCAAGACGCCTTTGAGATCGCCGAGAGCCTAATCGCCCCGGCCTCGCTGGAAACGGTGTCATACTCCGATCTGAAGAAAGTTTTAAAGGAACACTTCCAGCCCAAGCAATCTGTCATGGCTTGGAGGCACACATTTCAACAGAGGGATCAGCGAGCTGGGGAATCAGCAAAAGAATAC
>NW_015391239.1:11871-13219 GCF_001527695.2 Protobothrops mucrosquamatus
TTAAACCTAGGAGAGTACCATTTGCTCTTAAGAGTAAGATTGACGCTGAACTGGACAAGTTGCTCCAGCAAGGCATTCTAGAGCCTGTAGATTCCAGCCCGTGGGAAACCCCCATAGTAACGCCTTTAAAGGCAAGCGGGGACATCCGGATTTGTGCTGACTACAAGTGCACACTAAACAAGGCCCTACAGCAGTGGTTTTCAACCTGTGGGTCGGGACCCCATTTGGGGTCAATCGACCATTTCATGGGGGTCGCCAAGCAAGGCTGTCCGCCATTTTTTTTGTCCACTATTTTTTTCCCCTTTTCCGGCGGGTGCCTTACCTCCCTTGGGCTGGACCAGCTGGTGGTCGGCCTGCTCCGTCTCTGCCGCTTGCCAACTACCCCTCGGCCGGTGCAAGGGGCAGAACCACGCATGCGCAGCGCTCCCGGGCAGGGAAAGTCCTTGACTTACGATCGGTTGGGTAGTCCTCAACTTACGACTGGTTTAGTCCTCGACTTACGACCGATTTAGTCCTCAACTTACGACCGGTTTAGTCCTCGACTTATGACCAGTTGGGGTCACGGCATTAAAAAGGTTGAGAACCACTGCCCTACAGCAACATGCTTATCCTGTGCCTGTAGTGAGCCACATTCTGGCTTCTCTCAAGGAGGGAAAATTTTTTGCTAAGCTTGATCTGGCTCAAGCATATCAACAGCTGCCTGTTGATGATGCAGCAGCTGAGGCCCAAACTATTGTCACCCATCATGGGGCTTTCAAGGTGAAGAGGTTACAGTTTGGGGTGAATGTCGCTCCTGGCATTTTTCAGAGTGTAATGGAAAACACCCTGAGGGGTATTCCTGGTGTGTGTCCTTATTTTGATGACGTTCTCATCGCAGGTGACTCTCCACAAATGCTGGCTGAGAGGCTAAGGGCTGTTTTGCTTCGTTTCCGAAGAGCAGGTCTTAAATTAAAACAGGACAAATGTAAGATTGGTGTGCACTCCACTGATTTCCTGGGATTCAGGATAGATGCTCAGGGTATCCACCCGTCTGATGCTAAGCTCAAAGCTATTCAGAAGGCTCCAAGTCTAAGGGCGAATTGCAAGCCTTTTTGGGGTTACTGAACTTTTATCATGCTTTTCTACCTCATAAAGCTGCTATCGCTGAAACTTTACACAGACTTCTTGACAAAAATGCTTGTTGGCGCTGGACCAAAGTCCATGAGGCCAGTTTCAATGAGGTTAAAGCCTTGCTTACATCCAATGCGGTGTTGGCTCATTTCAATGAGCAGTTGCCAGTGTGTCTGGCTTGTGATGCCTCCCCCTACGGTGTGGGTGCTGTACTTAGCCATTTGACGGCTGATGGGAC
>NW_015391239.1:15596-19431 GCF_001527695.2 Protobothrops mucrosquamatus
CATGCAGCATAAGGATAATAACATTTGGAAAGAGAAAGAATATGCTGCAGCAGCCGACATGTTCCAGCCTTGTCCCTTCGCTTCCTCCAGGCTTCTCCCCCAACCTGCCTTCCACTCACCTTCCATTTGCTGTTTCGAGCCTGGGAAGAACACTATGGGTGAGAAGGAAGAGGAAGTTCCTCAGCCCTTCTCCTCTCCGGGACTTTCTTTCTAGCAATACTCGATGGTGTTGTGTTAGAGCGCCACCTAGTGCCAGTATATGCTCTCCTCCCCTGCACTCAGGCTTCAGCTCCAGGCAGCATTCGCTCCATAAGACGCACAGACATTTTCCCCCACCTTTTGGGGGAGAAAAAGTGCGTCTTATAGAGCGAAAAATACGGTAATCATCACTATGATGGCGTCCATGTGGGCGCAGTATTATTTCATCTAGGGGGGAGGGGTGTTGTGTCCTGAGCCTGCAAAAGCAGGCTCGGGACGTTGCAAGAGTCCCGGGCATTTGCAAAAGCTGCCCGGGACCAGACTGAGTGGCGCCGGCCTTGCGCACATGCGCAAGGTGGGAAAAGACCGCCTTATGATTGGTTGGATTGCCCAGGGATCAGAAGGTATAAATAGAGGCCTGCGTGCCTCTGCTCGGGTTGTTCGTAGATTGGAAGCAGAGAATAAAGACTTGTTAGAAATGCTTCGTTTCAAGCGCCATTATTCTCCGGACTTAACACTGATCATCCTAGAAAAGTGGTAGCGGGGGAGGGGAATGAGCTGAACCGGTGGCAGCACCACACAAGCCTGAGCGAGAGATGGCTGGAGCTGCAGGGCTGTCAGGGCTCAGTGGAAGCGCCATGATCAGTGTCGCTTTCCAGCTGATCGGCACTTCTTTAGGGCTGTCAGGGCTCAGTGGAAGTGCCAGGATCAGCGCCAGGCTCCAGCTGGAGCTCGGCGCTGATCCTGGCACTTCTGCTGAGCGCAGAAGTGCCAATCAGCTGGAATGTTGCAGCATCTCCAGGGTCTTGTGATTTACCTTCAGATGCTTGGCAACTGATTCATATTCATGATGGTCACAGTGTCCCAGGATCATATAAAATGACCAAAACTTGCAGCAACCACCCAGCAGGGGGGGTGTAAAATCCAAACAGCCCCCTACCCCACCCCCGCTGCCAATCCTGAACAGAAATGCTCACAACAGTGAAAACCTCGGACAAGAGGAAGAGCGCCGCCGGGTGGGCAGGCAGATGTCTTCCTTGGCTATGGCTTGGAGGGCACTTTTTTCAGTGCCATTGTAACTTCTAACGGTCACTAAGCAAACTGTTGTAAGTTGAGGACTACCTGTAACTTTATCACTTTTTTCCTTTTTTTTTTTTTGATGAAGTTTTTGACACCTTGCAAGGCGACTGGTGGTACTCGGATGTTGCCATAGCCTAAAAGTGGTACAATGGGTGAAAGGGTTAACCATCTGTAATAGATGGTTAATAGATGGTTAAGAGAGGGCTTTAATGATTAAGTTTACTGTTGGTTCATCCGTTCAGTACTTTGCCTTTTCACACAGTAGATAGATGAAGGACAAATTGTGCAGAATCCAATTATATTTCATTTCTATCTACCTACTCTGAAAAAAAATCAATTCTTACTCTCTCCTGGATTCTGTCATACTACGGAAGGGGAGGAGGGTAAGCATGGGGGTTTTATGACTCCCACTTCCTTCTTTAACTACAAAGTGACCGGTTGTTGATTCTCTTCAAAAGGACTAACCATAACAATGCGGCCATCGCCTTCCATCCTACTCTCTCTGAAGTTCTCCCCTTTGCTGGCAGCGAGGGAAAAGGGGGGGGGGAAATGCAACGCCTGGAATCTGGGAAAAGAGAGGATGAGTGATCTTGCCGACAGAGCGGACTGACAGATTGAATCGCCCGGAAGAACTGTGGGGTGGGGGCTGCTTGGGAACACTTTAAAACATTGAATGGTGGGAGAGGATTCCCCAGATCCTGTCTAGCATGCCTGCAATCAGTATCTCTTAATAAAGATTCTTGTTAGAAGAGACATTCCAAGAGTTCTGTCTTCTTAAGATGTAAAGTGAGGTGGGTCCTTACAAATTGATTCTAACTAGAGGTAGAAATTCACAAATTTTGGGCCTGCTTTGCAACAGTAGGAAACTAATATTGTTACAATATGTTTATCAACATTCAACTGATTTACTATATGTAAATCTCTTTTTGTCTTTTGTCTTTCTTAATGCACATTTCCCTTTTTTTAATGTTTTGCCCATCCTTGTTTTGTTGTTGTAATTTTTGTCTTTTTCTTTTGAGTTTGTATTCTATTTTAATTTGCCTAATATTTTTTCTTTAAAAAGGCCCCTTACCAGAAGCAATTTCATGTGGCCGCTCTGTACCTGTTTTCTAAGCTGCCTCTAAATCTACAATCATAGCATTATAGGGTTGGAAAGAACCTCAGTGGTCTAGTCCAACCCGCTGCTCAAGGCAGGAGCCTTATATAACCCGTCAAATGACTGTCTGGTCTATTCTTGAAAAACTCCAGTGATGGAGCATCCACAATGCCAGGAGGCCAGCTATTCCACTGATCAATTGCACTCACTGACAGAAATTTGTCCTTACTTCTAGATTGGATCTTCCTTTGACAATCTTCCATCCATGAACTTCTTGTTCTGCCTTCTGTTGCCCTAGAGAATAAGTTGATCTCCTCTTCGTGAAAGCCCCTCAGATAGTGGAAGACAGTCATCATGCCCCCCCCAATCCTTCTCTTCCATGGCCTAGATATACCTAGGCCAGGGCTTTTCAACCTTTCCACCCATTGTACCACTTTTAGGCTATGGCAACATCTGAGTACCACCAATTGCCTAGCAAGGTGTCAAAAGCTTGATCAAAAAAAGGAAAAAAGTGATAAAGTTACAGGTAGTCCTCAACTTACAACAGTTCGCTTAGTGACCGTTCGAAGTTACAATGGCACTGAAAAAAGTGCCCCCCAAGCCACAGCCGAGGAAGACATCTGCCTGCCCACCCGGCAGCGCTCTTCCTCTTGTCTGAGGTTTTCACTGTTGTGAGCATTTCTGCTGAGGATTGGCAGCGGGGGTGGGGTGGGGGGCTGCTTGGTTTTTATCCCCCCGGTCTGCGGGGTGGTTGCTGCAGGTTTTGGTCATTTTATATGACCCTGGGACACTGTGACCATCATAAATATGAATCAGTTGCCAAGCATCTGAATGTAAATCACAAGACCCTGGAAATGCTGCAACATTCCAGCTGATTGGCGCTTCTTCTGGGCTCAGCAGAAGTGCCAGGATCAGCGCCGAGCTCCAGCTGGAGCCGGGTGCTGATCATGGCGCTTCCACTGAGCCCTGACAGCCCTGCAGCTCCAGCCATCTCTCGCTCAGGCTTGTGCGGTGCTGCCACCAGTTCAGTTCATTCCCCTCCCCCACTACCACTTTTCTAGGATGGTCGTGTACCATCTGCCAGGTGCCAATGTACCACAGGTGGTACCCGTACCACTGGTTGAAAAGCCCTGCTCTATGAGTCTTTGATTTTCAAAGGCTACAAAACTGGCAAAACAAAGGACTGTTTTAGAGGGAAACCATACCTTAGTTCACGGCTTTTCAACCAGTGGTATGGGTACCACCTGTGGTACATGCCACAGTGATAGAATAATCTCTTACATTGTTTATGATTCATCTGATACATGGAATATTACCGACATCCATGTTCAAATATCCATTCAATCAAATTCAGTTGTTGATTTGGGTAAAATTTCTTGTTGACTTCGGTCAATCACAAATCCTTAGCAATACAAAGGGTTATCATCAAATACATCTGGAAGTGTTGGGGATAGATTATAT
>NW_015391239.1:19704-24273 GCF_001527695.2 Protobothrops mucrosquamatus
TTTTCCAATTATTTAAGTCCTTTTGTACTTTTAACCATAATTTCTCATAATTATTTTTATACAATTTTGCATTAGAAGCTGTAATATATACACACTTGTAGGTCTGTGTCTATATTTCTCTCTGTATGCATATATCTGCAATTATAAAATCTAGCCTCAGCACTTCCAGATATAATTGATGATAACCCTTTGCATTGTTAAGAATTTGTGATTACATGATTGAATGTAATCACAAATTCTTAACAATGTAAAGGGTTATCATAAAATATATCTGGAAGTGCTGAGGCTAGATTTTATAATTGCAGATATATGCATACAGAGAGAAATATAGACACAGACCTACAAGTGTGTATATGGAGAAAATCTATGTCTTTCAAGCCTGGAAAAATGTCCCAAAATGGTTTACAGTCAAAGCTTTTGAGCTAATTTTAGAGATGTGGTGGATAACAGAATAACAGAGTTGGAAGGGACCTTGAAGGAAGAAGGAAGAATTTTAATGGTGGAAATGACGATAAATCAAAAAAAGATGTTGATAATAGCAATATATGCACCAAACAATAAAAAAGAAATATTTTATCAAAAACTACACAGTAAAATATTGGAAATGGAATATCAAAATATTTGTTTAGTAGGAAGCTTTAACGCAATTGTGAATGAAAAATTAGATTACAAAAGTAGTAAAATAGGGAAAAAAGGAAGAAAGAGATTATCTAAGGTGTTTTTTTAAATGGCAGAAGAAATCTGCGTACAGAATGTCAGGAGAGAAATGAACCCAAAAAAGACTCAGTATACATTTTATTGTGTAGAAAGCAAAGGGAAGATTTCCCAGGAAAATCATGTTAATGGCGGCAAAACCTAACAATGGCCCCGAGTACGGGCAGCCCTTAAATGGGGCAGGGGTGCTAAGAATCTCCCAGTCCGCTAGAAGCATGATAAACCCAAAACTACGAATTGGTACGTGGAATCTGAGAAGCCTATACGAAGCTGGGAAAACACACAACACTATCCAAGAAATGCCCAAATACAATATCTCTATATTGGGAGTGAGTGAAATGCACTGGCCTGAAAATGGAATGTGTAGAATAGGAAATTATACTATCTACTACTCTAGTGAGAATAGCAAACACCATCGAAATGGAGTAGCTATAATTGTAAACAACTGTGTAAATAAATGCATCAAGTCCTTTATTCCTGTATCCGATAGATTGATAATGATCCAAATAAATAGTACTCCAGTAAATATGAATGTTATACAAGTTTAAGTTCCCACAGCTAACAGCGATCAGGAGGGTTTAGAGAAATTCTTCCAAGGTATAAGCAGTGTACTGAAAACCCTAATACTCATGGGGGACTTCAATGCAAAAGTGGGAGAAGGAAGTGATGCTCCTGTAGTTGGAAACTTTGGCTTAGGGACCAGAAATGGTAGAGATGACAGATTTGTAGACTTCTGCAAGGAACATAGGCAATGTGTGATGAATACTTTATTCAAGTTGCCAAAAAGACACCTCTACACTTGGAGATCACCAGCAGATACACGAAATAATGTAGTAAGGAACCAACTTGACTATTTTACAATAAACAAAAGATTTAGAAACTCAGTAAAATCAGTAAAGACATACCCAAGTGCAGATGTATCATCCAATCATAATCTACTACTTGCTGAAGTCCAGCTGAAACTAAAAAAATCCGAAACCTGCTAAACCAAGAATTGACAGAGACTTCATCATTAAACATAGAGGTAAGATTAAAGAAGAACTAGAAAATCATTTAAGGGAAACCAACAACCTGAATGATGATGATGTAGAAGCGAACTGGAATAAATTTAAAAATGCGATAGTAGAGGTAACAAATTCAAAACAGAGAGAGGGGTACCACAAGAAACAACAATGGATGACGGAGGAAATTCTTCATCTCATGGATGAAAGATCTTATAAAAATAAAAATAAAGAAAAATACAATGAATTGGAAAAAACAATTAGAAGAAAAATTCAACTGGCAAAAAAAAAGTGGTTTGCAAAGAGATGCAAGGAAATAGAAGAGACAGAATGTATGCATGATAATTTCAATTTACACAAAAAAGTGAAAGAAGCAGCAGGCCTCTACAAAAAGAAAACCAACAACTTAGTTGACAAGGGAAAATTATCTCAGTTGAGGATGAAAAACTAAAAAGATGGAAGGAATATATTGAAGAACTTTTTGAGGACAGTAGGGATGATATAGATATGGGAAGTATAACAACTGGACCAAATATCACTATGGAAGAGATTGAACATGCAATAAAAATAGCAAAAACAAGAAAAGCCACAGGACCTGATGATATCCCAGTAGAAATTTTAAAATTGCTGGAAAACAATGGGAATTTTGTTTACTGCAGCTCTTCAATCAGATATATTAGTGGTTCTTAACCTGGGCAATATCGCCCCCAGGGGGCGATTTTTTTCAGGGGGGCGATGGAACAAAAAGGGGTGACACGGGGGTAAAGGAACGAAAAGGGGGCGGTATGGGGCAATGGAGTGAGAAGTTTTGGGGACACTTTTGAGCCTTCCCCTGTGGCTCCGAGCCTCCTTTGCCATTTGCAGAGAGAGACAGAGACAGGCACTTGTGCTTCACTCTCACTCTCTCATGCGGATTTAGCTCCTCGCAGGGCTGCTGATTGACCCTGCGCCCGGGTGCCCCGCCCTGGGAGAAACACGGCCAGGAAGTCCCTTTTCCTGGCTGGCCCCGTCTGAGGTGCACATGGCCAGGGAACTGTGTGGGGAAGGCCCAGGATCCCCGCTGGGAGCAGCCCGCCAGAGCCTCAGCTGAGCGGGCCAGCCTTCCCGCAAGCCGTGGACCCGAGAGCAGCCCCTGCGATCCCCAGTCGTGGGACCGTTGGCCCAACTGGCCGGGAAGGAACGCCGGCTGCTTTGTTGGCGAAGAATGTGAGGTGAGCAGAAGATGGGGGGCAGAGAAAGGGAGGGGGAGGCATTTTCCAACCAGCAGCAGAAGAGCCCCGGCCGGACCCACAGGAACACCTCCTCCTGGGGCCCGGCGCCGGCTTCCTTGCCCTCCTCCTCCCCTTCTTCCTCCTGCTGCCACCAGATGGTAGTCCTGTCTGGGGGGGCGGCTGGCGGGGGCATCGCTCCCTGGGCGACGCTGGTGGGTCACGGATCGCCAGGAGTGCCGCGCGGTGCAGAGCCGCCCCAGCTCCTCCAGCACGATGGACCTACCAGCAGCATGGGAGGCTCCAGCATTGGTCTTGGCAGGAGGCGGACCGTTGCACTGGTTCCGACCGAGGATGCTGGCGGCATGGGAGAAGGCTTGGCGACACAGCTGACGGGGCATTCCGCGGATGCCCCGCGACTTAAGCCCTGGGATGCCGGCGGTGCGAGGGGAGGCTTGGCGATGCAGCTGACGGGCAAGGCATCCCGCAAATGCCCCATGGCCCCAACCTGAGCCCGGGGACGCCACTGGCACGTGGGATGGCCTGCCAACGTGACCGTGAGCCAGGGTGTCCCCGCAGGCCAGGTGGGCAGCGGAGCTGGGTGCCTTCAGCGGCGACGGGGTCTTCTGCTGCCTCCTGCTCCCCTCCCCGCCCCTTCGGCATCCTCTGCCTTTCGTTCTCTCTCTCTCTCTCTCCTCTCATCTGGAGAAAGAAGGGGGGAGGGAGGCAGAGAGGGAAGAAAGAGGGAGAGGGAGGGAGGGAGAGAGAGTGAGTGAGTGAGAGACCCTTTTGACATCTAAAATGAAGATAACACTGAAGATATATATATATACAAAACTACCACCCAGAAACCTTTCTGAGGAAATCCACAACTTCTACAAAAGGAATATATATAATAAAGGCAAAAAAGGATATATGCAGTGTTATCTTCATTTTAGATGTCAAAAGGGTTTTGTGGCTCCCAGTGTTTTGTTTTCAGTGGTCATTACATTTATGTGTCTTGAATAAATAAGATAATAATGAAATACATGTATCACGAAGTTTGGGAATAAAGTGACGAGTGGCACCAAAATTTTTCACACAGTTGAAATATGGGGAAAAGACTGGAAATAAATTATTTGCATCATATGTCCTGATGACAATTTTAAAGAAAACAAAAAAAGTGTTTGCATAAATTGAAGAATTATTTCCTATGTTGTGATTGAGAGGTTATGTTGGGGGAGGGGGGCAATGACAAAGAAGAGAAGAAAGCAGTAATAACGGAACATAAGAAATAACATAGTACTTAGAATATACAGGTGAAACTCGAAAAATTAGAATATCGTGCAAAAGTTCATTTATTTCAGTAATGCAACTTAAAAGGTGAACCTAATATATGAGATAGACTCATTACATGCAAAGCAAGATAATTCAAGCTATGATGTGTCATAAGTAAGATGATTATGGGTTACAGCTCATGAAAACCCCAAATCCACAATCTCAGAAAATTAGAATATTACATGCAATCAATAAAACAAGGATTGTACATAGAACAATATCGGACCTCTGAAAAGTATAAGCATGCATATGTACTCAGTACTTGGTTTGGGCCCCTTTTGCAGCAATTACTGCCTCAATGCGGCATGGCATGGAAGCTATCAGCCTGT
>NW_015391239.1:24928-26338 GCF_001527695.2 Protobothrops mucrosquamatus
AACTTCTTTTGCAATTACCTTTTGAGGCTTTCCCTCCTTATGGAGGGTGTCAATGATGGTTTTCTGCACAACTGTCAGGTCAGCAGTCTTTCCCATGATTGTGATTCCTACTGAACCAGACTGAGAGACCATTTAAAGGCTCAGGAACCCTTTGCAGGTGTTATGGCTTAATTAGCTGATTAGAGCCTAGAATATTGAAAATTCTAATTTTCTGAGATTGTGGATTTGGGGTTTTCATGAGCTGTAAGCCATAGTCATCTTACTTATGTCACATCATGGCTTGAACTATCTTGCTTTGCATGTAATGAGTCTATCTCATATATTAGGTTCACCTTTTAAGTTGCATTACTGAAATAAATGAACTTTTGCACGATATTCTAATTTTTTGAGTTTCACCTGTATATCCCTCCTAGATTAATAATGTTTATTTTCTCAAATTTCTTATTCTTTTTAATCATAGTTAAGAATATATTTAATCTTTAGACATTCTATTCATCTAATCCCTTAACTCTAATTCAAAGCATATGTGTGTGTGTGTGTGTGTGTGTGTAAATGACATTAAAAATTCGACTCTTGGGAAAAATCATAATATCCAAACAAATACAGACCACCAAGAGAGCATCTATAAAATATAGAATTTAATCTACCTAGCTTTCGTCAACAAAACGTTTGACATCGTCAGGGTTAAAAGGCAAACACCAATTGAAGTCTTATATACCATTGCCGAGTGTCTGTTTCCGGCTCCTGGAGCGTGTAACTGGCCCCAGCTGATCCTGCCGTACTTCGAGCATATTGCTCACGTCATCGTTCACCCCTCTCCTTCTCCAAGCCTGTGTTTCCTCCCATACCGCCCCATTCGCTATTGTAATGTTATGCATATTCAGGGTTCAGCTGTTACAGCACTGCCTTCATGCAGCACCTCCAGTACTCCATGTGTGATTGTATGCCAGGTCCGAGGGGGGGAGAGGGGGATCCTCCCCTAAGCTCTTACAAGCCTCGTCACTGCTCCGTTCCTGCCTGCTGTTACCCTCGTGCCACAGCGGGGGTTCTCTCCTTTTACTCCTACCAGCGCCTTTCATAACTATCCCATTACTAGCGCTCTCTCGTTCAGTCTGCTGCCAGCGTGTTGTTAATTGCGCTGGAGGGGGGTGTTGTCCCTCCTTCTGCCTTGATCGAGTTATCATCGTATGTCTGCTGGTGCCATTAGAGAGTAGTCCCTCTTTACTACGGTCTTCCGACCTTTTGTCCTCCTGTCCCTTGGGCTCCGTTCCACAGTTATATATATTATCTTTGTCAGCAATCCAAAATTTTGAAATATATATATATATATATATATATATATATATATATATATATATATATATATATATATATATATATATATATATATATATATATATATATATATAT
>NW_015391239.1:29593-32304 GCF_001527695.2 Protobothrops mucrosquamatus
GCCAATCTTGCAAAGGAACTCCTCAGCAGATCTTACAATGGTGTCACTGCCATCAACCAAGTGGCCTATACGGTGGCTGAGCCATCTGGCCAAACCTGAACTAGGGGTGTTCCTGAAAGATACAATGGGTCGAAGAGGAACACCCTCTTTGTGGATCTTGGGGAGTCCATAAAACCTAGCCATGGAGGTGTCAGAAGGTCTTATTTTTGCGAGGATGTTGTCATCAATCCTCTTACTACGTTTAAGGTTATTAAGAGTCTTGATGCGGTTCTTTACCACTCTGTAGGCTGCTGTATCGCTGAGTAACTCCATTGCCTTACAGTTATATTGCGCTCTGTCCATAACGACAGTGGCCCTTCCCTTGTCAGCTGGTGTTATAAAGATGCTGTCATCCTTCTTAAGTTGGGCAATAGCCTCAAGTTCCTCTCTAGGTAGAGCCTGGTGACGCCTATGGTTCACAAGGAGATCCGTTACACGCTGTCTGATGGTATCCCTAACAACCTCACTCATCCCATTGCGGTGCAAGGAAGGTTCTAAAGACGCTATAAAATCTAAAGCACATGCGTCTGATAAATTATGACCTACATCTCCTTTTAGTAGGGTCAGCTGGGTTTCAGTTAGCATCCTACTAGACAAGTTGTGGACCAGTTTGTCCGGAGGGTTCACACCTGTGGGTCTCCGCAATCCCTCTGATCTCTTGAGGAACTTTTCTGTGGCGCTAAGACTCACCTTGTGAGCAATCCAGCGAATATGCTGCTCCAGTTCCAATAGATGTTGGTTAGTGAGTATAGTAGCGCACCTCTCCCGGTAGTTGCGGATACTCCTTGTTATACTACCATTCCGTCTGTGGAGGTCATTGATAATGGCACGCAAAGTCCTACGTTGAAATTGATGGACCGCTCGGTGGCCCTCCAATGAATCTACAATAGGTTTCCTCCTGAGTGATCTGGGAGGGAGATCTTCCTTAATACATCGATGGAGAAAGGTGAGTTTACAATAATTGTCCGTGATGCGGCAAGTCAGTTTTTCCCATTTCCTGGCTGTGAGCATAACTGCTCTCCCATAATGGTTGCAAATAACATAGAAGACAAACGAATGACTCCTGGGAATATCCATAATACAAAATAAAATGCAAACACCAGGAGAATATACGACAATTAAAAGTTTAGTAAAAACCTTAAAAACCTTTAAAAGCATACAATCATAGGGGCCAAGCTTTCGTCGGATCCTTCCGACATCCTCAGGGCACAAAGTTAATCAATGGGAAAAGCATTTATAAATAAGCCGACACCTGCATCCGGACCCTAGATCTCGTGACAGGGCCATGATAACCAATCATTGTAACATCCTCATTAACCCCTTTAACTATCCTTCTATCCTTATTTGTGTTGCGTTTCCGTGTCAAACCACCATGGGGACGTTTCGCCTCATTAGGCTCATAATCACTCCCTAGATGTTTCCTCTCATCTCGGATGGAGTGTCTTTTACAGTTCATCGTCTTCCCCTGCTGAAAATCATCCTTCCCACCGTCCCATTTATCCATATGGGGTTCTGACACAGAAGCCCCTTCCTCCAGTTTATCAGGAGGTCTCCCTTGCCATCGTATCATTGGAAGACCATCTTTAGGAACACCATCAAAACAATTGGATGCCTCTATATAACCCTTTCCCTCACCCCCCTCCCCAATCCTACGTAATTCTAATGACACGGATGTGTCAGCATGTGCTGTTTGTGGGGGTTGCTTGCATATTTCCTCCATTTGCTTCCTCTCCTCACCTCCCTGCGTATCATTTAACGTCAACTGTAAAGCAGTAACCAAGATCCCCTTTTCCCTTCCGTCAGTGTAAATAGCACACGGGGGGAGGCGCTCCCACTCTCCATTAGAAAACCCTCGCTCGCCACCCTCTACCGTCAGGCAGTCCTGAGAGCTTAAGTTCGGAGCTCCTATGTTATGCTGCGTCATGCAGTGAGCCGTCCTCTCCACCTGCGCAACTGTTTCTGAGTGGGGAAGTCTCGAGTCCTCCCTCCTCCACGTGTCCTCAGGCGGAGGAGCGCAGCGGGGGCGCAATGAAGAATCCGGGAGCGGCAGTAATCCAAGTTGCTGCAAGAGATCATCTCTGCTATTCCGCTCCTCCGGGGTCATGTTGTAGATGCACGGCTGCAAGGGTCTAGGATCATAACTGCATTAGCAACGGCAGAGTCCGGGGGGGGGTCAGAGAGGGCACCAGAATAACAATCACAGTACTTGCCAGGCAGGGTGCTCTCCCCTCCTATCAAACATTTTTCCCAATGCAAAGATGTCTTTGGGGTGCTAACTGTTGAATTATCAGCACTCGAGGGTCTCAATGTTAGTGCTGGTCTCTTTGTAGTTCTCGTTGCTGCTCCCATCATCCTGATGGTGTCGATATGCCCGTCGCTACCCATCTCACGAGCACGCATGTTCTCAGGTGGGAGAAGGGGGTCGGTGCGGCCGTGGTTCTTATTGTAAAGGGTCCGATTCGAGCGGTTACACACCTCCCAAGCTCTTAATGTCAAATACGCAGGGCATAGGTCTATATGTCGATTGATGGAAAATTCATCAGACAGCCAGGCCTCCTTGAGCAACCTACCATACTTAGTGGTGTCATTGGAGATAACCTCCACTGTGTCAAAACTAAATTTGTGACCATGCTCCACCATATGGGTGAGGATCTGAGAGTATTGTTCTCCCC
>NW_015391239.1:32959-41291 GCF_001527695.2 Protobothrops mucrosquamatus
TTGCAAAGCTTCCTCAGAAAGCCATTTTGCTTTCTTGCATTTCTTTTTCTTTGGGATGGTTTTAGTTGCTACCTCTTGTACAATGTTGCAAACCTCCGTCCATAGTTCTTCAGGCACTCTGTCTATCAGATCTAATTCCTTAAATCTATTTGTCACTTCTACTGTACTGTATATTTTACTGTATATTCATCAGGGATATGATTTAGTTCATACCTGAGTGGCCTAGTGTTTTTCCCTACTTTCTTCAATTTAAGCCTAAATTTTGCAACGAGAAGCTCATGATCTGAACCACGGTCAGCTCCTGGTCTTGTTTTTACTGACTGTATAGAGCTTCTCTATCTTTGGCTGCAGAGTACATAGTCAATCTGATTTCTGTGTTGACCGTCTGGTGATGTCCATGTGTAGAGCCGTCTCTTGGGTTGTTGGAAAAGAGTGTTTGCTATGACCATCGTATTCTCTTGACAAAATTCTATCAGCTTGTGCCCTGCTTCATTTTGTTCTCCAAGGCCAAACTTGCCTGTTATTCCATTTATCTTTTGGCTTCCTACTTTAGCATTCCAATCCCCCATGATGATAAGGACATCATTTTTTGGTGTTGATTCTATAAGATGCTGTATGGCTTCATAGAACCAGTTAATTTCATCCTCTTCAGCACTAGTGGTTGTTCGCTGATTCCTAAGATGTCGATGTTCAGTCTTGTCATCTCTTGTTTGACCACGTCCAGTTTGCCTTGATTCATGGATCTTACATTCCAGGTTCCTGTGGAGAAAAGATCTTTAGAGCATCAGACTTTCCTTTCACCACCAGATGCATCCACAGCTGAGCGTCCTTTCGACTTTGGCCCAGTCGCTTCACTCTTTCTGGCGCTACTAGTACTAGCCCTCTGCTCTTCCCCAGTAGCATATTGGACACCTTCCGACCTGAGAAGCTCATCTTCCAGTGTCATATCTTTTTGCCTTTTGGTACTGTCCATGGGATTTTCATGGCAAAGATACTGGAGTAGGTTGCCATTTCCTTCCCCAGTGGATCACATTTTGTGAGAACTCTCTGCTATGACCTGTCCGTCTTGGGTGGCCCTGAATGGCATAGCTCCATGGTGGCGAACCTATGGCACGCGTGCCACAGGCGGCACGCAGAGCTGTCCCTGATGGCACGCAAGCCATTGCTGCTTCCATTTGCGCATGCGCAGCTCTTTTATGCTCACTAAACTAAGGAAGTTTTGGTTTCGGAGCACGCAGCAGAAAGCGAGAGAAAACAAGCAAAAGCGGTAAGTTTTGCCTCACCTCACCCCCGCCTCATCTCTGGCCTCCTGCTGCTGAGCTTCCTCCATTTGGCTGCAGCGGAGGAGGGGGAGGGGCTGGGCTTCATCATTGACAGTTGGAAGGGTGGAAATGAGGAAGTTTGTGGGGAAAGTGGATGGAGGGAGATTGTCACATATGGTCGGATTTCAAATTATGGTTTGTAATGGTCTTTAGTTTGGAGCGATTGTGAACTGGCTGTACTCTCTGTCGTAAAAGAGCCATCTGCTTTCCTTCTATCCGTCCTGAGTTACTCCTTGAGTCTCCCTGCCATAAAAGAGCCATCTGTTTTCCTTCTATCCATCCTGAATTACTCCTTGAGTCTTCCACATTTTTTTGATCCTTAAACTTATTCAAAAATACCATCCTTGTTATATCCGGATTATGCCTAAGGAAAGTTTATAACTTTAGCTTTAAGTATTATTGCTTAAAGAAACATCAGTAAGAATATTCTCCTGCAAAATACTACCATATGTAGAATATAGTAAACAAAATATAAGGGGAAAAAAGCCCAGAAAAAAATTGTGATAACGAACAGTTTGGATCCTGGCAGTTTTGCATTGCTATAGTAATGTGGAATAATGAACAATTACTAAAATAATGATTTGTCTGCATAATTATTAGAATAATGATGTGTCAGGAATAATGCATAATCACTAGGAAAATTCTGTGTCAGTAATATGTGACTAACCTAATGCACATTGCACATGGATACAATGTATGTAGCAAACCCTCCATTGTATACCCGTGAAAAACGAACCTAATGTACTGTATTACAATGTGTATTTCAATGTGTATTCCTTTGTTCCTGAGAAAAGGAAAGTATAAAACTGAAGTTTGAGCCCGCCCTCGGGGTTCAGAATTGCTTATTGCTATTGCTTCTGAACCTGCGCAATAAATCTCTCTGCTAAAACCCTCTGGAATTCGTAAGAGTCCTTTCGTTTTCCACAAGAATTATGGTGACTCCACCGGGACTTTTAGGAAGAGGCTGTTGACCTTCCAGACGGATTGCCCTGGTGAGTAGCCCCTCTCTAACGACGACTCCTCCAAGCTGGCTCCATAGCCTTTGTCTACGGGGAGACCTCAACAGGAAGGGAGGGGAACGCACCCACCAGCGAAGCACTCCAGTCAAGGATCCACCGAGGGTAGCAGACGGGTCTTGAATCCACAGAAGGGTCTGGAACGCCTGCAGGCAAGTATTATAAAAAGGGGATACCTGATCCCGTTTGGATCAGAAGAGGGGATTGATCGCCCCCTAGAAGACAAGGCGGCGTCCTTAAGTCTTCAATAGGTAGGATTGTGTGGGTGGTTAAACCATCGCATTTCCTGAAGAGTGACTGTTGGAACGTCCGGCACTCCAGGTCGGTGGTAAGTATGTTAAGGAAGAATGGGAGGAAACCAGACTAAGAAGGGCATTGGTCAGATGCCACTTCAGTGTATGTTGGCAAATTTTAAAAAGGGTTTTTCTAGGGACTATGGGGACCCATGACCAAATCCAGCCATATTAAAAAGATTCTGTGAATCTGAATGGACCACCTTTGGAGTAGGGTGGCCTAAAGAGGGATCGGCGAATCCCGAACTCGTGGCACGGGTTCATCAAATTGTGACTGGAAGTGGTCATTGGGACCAATGTCCCTACATAGACCAATGGCAGATTAATATTGCAGAAAAGCCTCAATGGTTAGCAAAGTGTCAGATAGAATGTGCTAAAATATATTTGGCAAGCCAAAAAGCCAAACCTCAGACAAAAGCTAAGATTTTGAGCCAGAAAGAAAGGGAGGAAGTTGCCAGGCCTCCGCCCTATGTTCCTAGAAAAGAAGAAGGGGGAATATATCAGCAAATTCCACCCCCTCCGGTTGAAAGGAATGAAGTCCACCTTCAACCAGAAGCCGGTGTGAAAAGAAAGTTAAAAAAAGAACAAACCGTTCAGAAGGAAAAACAGGACTTGGATAGCGATGACAGCAAAACATCAGTTTCTAGTCGAACTAGAAGTAATACAAGGGCAAAAACAGAAGAAACAATAGCCTCTCTAACAGAAGTTTTGGTGCCTGGACCAAACAACGCCAATGTTCCGATGCTCCAGTATGTTCCCTTTACAACCACTGATCTACTCAATTGGCGTCAGCAATATGGACCATTTTCAGAAAAACCTCAAGAAGTAATAGACCTATTCTCCACCATTATCCAGATGCATAACCCCACATGGGATGATATGCAACAACTTATTTCTACTTTGCTGGATATGGAGGGGAGAGAGAAATATAGGTTAGGTAAATTAAAAGTACTTGCCCGCAGACACCCTGATGGGGGAGCAAATTATCAGACAAACAGAGATACCGAAGCAGTAGAAGAGAGACCGGACTGGAATGCTAACGATATACAACACCAAACTTTGTTGCAGAATTATCGGCTTTTATGTTTAGAAGCTCTGAGGGAAGCCGCAATTCGTCTGGTTAATTATGCTGCAGTAACTAGTATTTGGCAAGATAAAAATGAATCACCAACCGCTTTTCTCAGCCGACTGATAGAAGCCTATAAAATAAATACAGGTCTTGATATGGCACAGAATCGCCCACTCCTAATTGAAAGATTTATCACCCAAAGTGCCCCAGACATAAAGAAAAAGTTACAACGCACAGAAGGGGCATTAAGGAAGAATATAGCAGAGATCATGGAAATAGCTCAGAAAGTTTTCCGTAATCGTGATAAAGAAGAACGTAAGTCAGATCAAAAAGAGAAAAAAAAGGCTGAAATGTTAGCAGTAGCCTTGGGGGGAATGTGCATCGGACCCAACCAATGTGCCATCTGTAAACAGGAAGGACACTGGCAAAGCAGTGCCCCCAGAGTGGCCAACCAAAGGGGCAATCTCACCAGTATGGAAGAGGACGAGGGAGAGGATTTAGAGGGACTTTCCAAAGAAGTTATAGGGGAACTACAGGGGAAGAGGGCATCCAGCCTATCCCAGTCAGATGGAAGAAAGAGAAGAAAACATGATCGGCTTAGCCGACATGAAATGGGGAGACTGAAGAGGACTGGGTTCCATGGTCCCACCCCCGGAGCCCATTGTAAAAATATGGGTGGGAGGACAGACTGTCCCAATGTTAGTTGACACGGGAGCTACCAGATCGGTCCTAAATAAATCTATTGGCAAGCCATCAAACCAGACCATCCAAATTCAGGGAGTATCTGGAGAAACTCAATCTCGACCACTCCTGGAACCCCTAACATGCCAAGTGGGACAAGGAATCATTAAACATCAATTTTTATATGTCCCAGACTGCCTAGTCCCATTACTGGGAAGAGATTTGTTAGACAAGTTAAGAGCTACTATTTCCTTTGACAATGGGAAACAATTAATTCAAGCGCACCACCCAGTGGAAGAAATATGGCGCATAATGGTAGTAACTGAAGAAAAAGCAGAAAGCACTGAGTGGCAACAATTTAATGTCCCACTCCTGTGGGCAGAGGATAACACACCCCCCCGGATTTGCAAAATATGCCACGCCCGTTATGGTGGAACTAAAACCGCAAGCATATCCTGTTAGAGTGCCTCAACGATATTGTATTTCAGAGGCTGCTATTGCCATTCAAGAATTAATCCAAAAATACTTGATAGCAAAAATCATTAGAAAAATTCAGTCACCCTGGAATACTGCAATTCTACCTGTTCGTAAGCCCGACGGGCAGTGGAGACCAGTCCAAGATTTACGCCCCGTGAATGGACTGACCTTGACCCTACACGCGACTGTTCCTAATCCATATATTCTTTTGAGTACAATACCCGCATCAGCTAAATGGTTTTCAGTTGTGGACTTAAAGCAGTGGTTCTCAACCTTTTTAATGCCACGACCCCAACCACTCGTAAGTCGAGGACTAAACCGGTCGTAAGTCGAGGACTAAACCGGTCATAAGTCAAGGACTAAACCGGTCGTAAGTCGAGGACTACCCAGCCGGTCGTAAGTTGAGGACTTTCTCTGCCCGGGAGTGCCGCGCATGCGTGGTTCCGCCCCCTGCGCCGGCCGAGGCGTAGCTGGCAAGCGGCAGAGACGGAGCAGGCCAACCACCAGCTGGCCCAGCCCAAGGGAGGTAAGGCACCCGCTGGAAAAGGGGGAAAAATGACGGACAAAAAAAATGGCGGACAAAAAAAATGGCGGACAGCCTTGCTTGGCGACCCCCATGAAATGGTTGATCGACCCCAAATGGGGTCCCGACCCACAGGTTGAGAACCACTGACTTAAAGGATGCATTTTTCACCATACCT
The DNA here is from genome assembly GCF_001527695.2 of Protobothrops mucrosquamatus. Lineage (NCBI taxonomy): Eukaryota > Metazoa > Chordata > Lepidosauria > Squamata > Viperidae > Protobothrops > Protobothrops mucrosquamatus. The sequence goes on from NW_015391239.1 coordinate 38,519, forward strand.
TTAGCTGAGAGTTGTCAGCAGATCTTTGCATTTGAATGGGCTAATCCAAAAACACAAGTTAAGACTCAATATACTTGGACTAGACTATCACAAGGCTTTAAGAATTCACCCACGTGTTTTGGCCAAGCCTTAGCCCAAGATCTTGCATATTTGAAGTTAGCCAGACAAGAGGACTGTTGCCTTCAATATGTGGATGATGTTCTGATAACTGGACAAAACAGGGAGGATTGCTTTGAAAACACATCCAAACTGCTCAGGATGTTACAAGACTGTGGCTACAGAGCGTCCAAAAAGAAAGCACAATTAGTTCAAATGACTGTAATGTATTTAGGCTATGAACTATCACAAGGACAGAAAACTCTAGGCCCCCAGAGAAAGCAGGCTGTGTTATAGATTCCCATCCCCCAAACAAAACAGGAAGTTAGAGCCTTTCTGGGGATTACAAGCTTCTGTTGGATTTGGATTCCTAATTTCGCTCTCATGGCTAAACCATTGTACCGAGTTTTAAGAGGACCAGAAAAGTAACCTCTTTGTGGCAACAAAAGCAAACCCAAGCAATGCAACGTCTTCAACAAGCCCTCACTACAGTGCCGGCTCTAGGACTGCCAGATATATCTAGGTCATTTTCACTTTATGTCGATGTGAGGCAGAATGTGGCTTTAGCAGTCCTTACCCAAAAACAGGGAAAGTGGAATCGCCCAGTCGCTTATCTGTCAAAGCAATTAGATATGGCAGCACAAGGATGACCACAATGTTTAAAAATTCTAGCAGCAGTTAAGTCAAGTTTTTTCTTTTGTGGTCTTTACATATTTAGCCTGCAGCTAGAAGGAAGTGGGGAAGAAAACCATCACGAGACACTTTTCTGTTTTAACTTTTTTTCCTTGTTGCCTTTTGGAGTTTTCAGCCTGCTTTTTTGAGAGGGCAGCGTTGGGGAGGGGGTGTAGCTACCCTTCTCCAAGCCATCAGCTGAGCAAGACGCCTGCCTGCCTACGCTCTTCCCCCTGTCCCAGGCTTTCATTGAGGATTGGCGGGGTGGGGGAGAAAGCTGTTTGGTTTTTAATTCCCCTCCCATCTACTGGGTGGTTGCAGCAGGTTTTGGTCTCTTCTGTCATGCTTTGAGGTTACCCACGAAGCACGTTTGTTTTGGGGGGGATCCCCACTCTGGTTGCTAAGCTTGCTTAAATCTTCCACCTCCTCCTCACCGGAGCCCCCCTTTGTCTGCAACCTGCCCTAGCCCCTGCCTCACCTTGCCTTGTCCCGCGGCAATGGCACCTCTTCCCTGCCCCCTCCCTTGCCTTACTTCACCCTGCAGGATGAGCCTCCTACCCACTGCCTCACCCGCCAGAGAACCCCTGGATCGCCCCCAATCCTGCCCGGCCCCCACAAGCATCTCAGGAGCAACATCGAGGTGACAACGCCCACTCGGCCACGCCCATTCGGTGGCCACGCCCACTTGGCCACACCCATTCAGTGACCACGCCCATTTGACCACTCCCACTTGGTGGCCACTCCCAATTGGTGGCCACTCCCACTTGGCCACACCCATTCAGTGGCCATGCCCCCGCCACCCGGCGATGTATAAGTGGGTTTCAGGTTGCAGTTTGGGCACTCGGTCTCTAAAAGGTTCGCCACCACTGGCATAGCTCATAGCTTCATTGAATTACACAAGCCCCTTCGCCACAACAAGGCAGTAATCCATGAAAGGGGCCCCCTAAATTAAGAACTAATATACATCTGGTATTTTAATGTAATTTTTTTGTTTTATTCTCTCCCATTCTAAAAGGAGTACATTCCTTATAGAATAGTGTTGAAAATATCTATGTATTTTATTTTTCCCATACCACATTAAAATACCAGAGTGGCTTTCAACAATGGAAGCTTTTGCTTACCCAAATTTAATTAATTATGATAAACTCATCACCTATAAAGATATTTTGGACATTGATGGAAAAGTTAAAGATAGGCAAGATTTACAACAACAAGGTATTGACTTATCATGGTGGCCTTACTTACAAATTAAAACAAGATATGAGAAAGATTTAAAGACAATGGAATTTTATAAAGAACAGATAGAATTTAATCAAATACTCTTGAAAACAGATGAAAACTTGATTAAGCCGAGGACCCGGGGTAGGGGCGGTGGGGTAGTGGTCATTATAAGGGAGAGCCTATGCCCGAGGGAGACCACTGTGCCTCGGACGGTGGAGAGTCCCTCCTTGTGAAGTGGGGACAAGGGGTACAAGTGGGCCTGTTGATCATATACCTGGCCCCCTGCTATGTATCAACGGCCCTGCCCGAGCTGGCTGACGTAATAGCCAGGGTGGCAGTTGGGACCCCCAGACTTATAGTCATGGGGGATTTCAATTTGCCATTGGCGGGCGAAACGTCGGCGGCAGCTCGGGAGTTCCTGGCTTCCATGACGGCCTTGGACCTGACCCAATTAATTCATGCCCCCACTCACACAGGAGGACACACACTGGATCTAATTTTTGTCTCTGGCCAGTGGCAGAATGATCTGGAAATGGGGGAGATAGTTATAGAGCCCCTGTCATGGTCAGATCATTCACTCCTTAAGATGGACTTCCGGACCGCTCCCCCCCGCCGCAGGGAGACGGAACCGCATAGATGGTTCCGTCCCAGGCGCCTGATGGACCCGGAGAGGTTCCTGACGGAGCTTGGGCCATATCCGGAGGATCTAGTTCACGACTCGGCTGAAAATCTGGCGGCGGCCTGGGATGTGGCCGCTGCCGCAGCACTGGACCGAGTCGTGCCT
>NW_015391239.1:42728-44254 GCF_001527695.2 Protobothrops mucrosquamatus
TCCTCAGGGTGCCGTCAGCCAGACAGTGCCGGCTGGCGACCCCCAGGGGGAGGGCCTTCTCTGTTGGAGCTCCCACCCTATGGAACGAGCTACCCCCAGAGATCCGGGTGATTCCGGATCTCCCCTCCTTCCGCCGTGCCCTCAAGACATGGCTATTTAAGTTAGCAGGACTGGCCTAAGGGTTATTTTAATTTGGTTTTAAAATAATTTTAAAAAAAAAAATTTTTTTTTCGAATTTTCGGCCTTAGAATAATATTTCATTTTAATTAATATTTTAAATTTTGTATTTTTGTATTCAAGTATTTGTTTTAAATGGTTGTAAGCCGCCCTGAGTCCGCAGGGAGAAGGGCGGGGTAGAAATACAAGAAATAAAGAAAGAAAGAAAGAAAGAAAGAAAGAAAGAAAGAAAGAAAGAAAGAAAGAAAGAAAGAAACTTTATAGATTTCTTCTAAAATGGAAGATGGAAGAAGAACAAGTAAAAGAAACAATGATAGTTTGGGCAAAAAACTTTGGATATTCTATAGACTTGGAAGACTGGCAAAAAGTATGGGATAGAAATATTAAATTAACTAAAGCAGTCTCATATAAAGAAAACTTGTATAAAATGTTTTATAGATGGCATATGATACCAGTAAAATTAGCTAAAATGTTTAAAAATACTTCAAATAACTGTTGAAAATGTAAACAAAAGCCAGGCACTTATTATCATATCTGGTGGGTATGCCCCAGTGCAAAGAAATATTGGTTTAAGATTCATGCATGGCTGGAAAAGATGACTAAAATACAGATAGAATTTAGGCCAGAACTGTTTCTGTTGGGAATACTAGAATCTAATTATGGGAAAGAGAACGAGTATTTAATATTACATATATTGACAGCTGCGAGAATAGCATTTGCCCAATACTGGAAAAATGAAGATGTACCATCTGATGAGATTATAATTAGAAAAATCCTAGAATGTGCAGAAATGGACAGATTAACGCTAGAGATTAAAGAGAAAGAAGACTCAGTCTATTTTAAAACATGGGAAAACTTTTATCAATGGTTAGCAAAATGAGTTAATGAAAACTGAAACTTATTAAGATGATTTTGTTTTTTGATTGATATATCTTTTAATCTTTGCTATTTTTGTTGACCACAGTTACTTATTATTATATTAACCCTGTTGAATACTTGTACCTGGATGATAGTTTGCTTGCTAAAGCGTGGAATGTTATTGGGGGTAACCCCATTGTTGTACCCATTCCCACCCTAAACCCATCCCAGAACCCTATCCCGAATCCCACTACCCATAACGATCCTTGTTTTCCCCTACCCCGGTAAAACTTAATAAAATATTGGGGGGGAAAAGAACTAATATACATGAGGTTGAAATAGAACCCAATACTTGGGCTGACCATAATCCGATAAAGCTGAGTTGGACAGGAGTAAAGAAGAAATCAAGGTGGACATGGAATCAACTCTTATTAAAGGAGAAAGAATTTCAGAAAGAGCAGTAAAGGAAATGGAATTCTTTTTCAAAGAAA
>NW_015391239.1:44884-60935 GCF_001527695.2 Protobothrops mucrosquamatus
GCCACAGTGTACAACGCTAAGGGAAGAGTTTAAAAAATTGGAGCTAGAACTTCAAAAAGATCTACAAAAAAACCTCTTAAAAGACAAATGGAGATAATTAAACATAAACTAAACCTAATAAAGTCAGAAGAGTTGGCTCAACAAATCAGAAGGACAAAACAATTTTTTTCGAAAATGCAAATAAACCGGGAAGATGGCTTGCTTATAAATTGGAAAAAAAAGAGAGAGAAAAAGTTGATAAACAAATTGCAAGATGTGAAGGGAGATGTGCAACTCCAAAATGAGGCAATAAAAAATAAAGAATATTATGAAAAACTATATGATATAGAAAAAAAAAATCTCTCTGGAAAAAAAACAACACAATATATGGAAAAAGCCAATGTACCAAAAATTCCAGAAAACTTTAAAAACATGCTAAATGAAAAAATAATGATGAACTGATGGAAGCTATAAAGACAAAAAAATGACAAAACTGCAGGACCAGATGGACTACCTGCAGAGTTCTAGAAACGCTTTCAAGATACATTAATTCAGACAATATATCATAAGCAAACAGCAAAAGTAATTGTAAGTGGGGACTACATAGGGAATTTTAACATAAAGAAAGGCATAAGTCAAGGATATCCGTTATCCCCATTGCTATTTATATTGACATTGGAAGTTTTCAACAGGAACATCAGACAAGACCCAGAAATTAAAGGAATGGAGATAAAAGACAAAAGCTATAAATTACAACCATTTGCAGATAACTTGGTATTTATCACAGAAGAAACACTGGAGACAACCACTAAACTAGGGATGTCAAGTGACCAGCCCGCGGGCCGGACGTGTCACCCGGAAGCCATGCCCGCCCCATTGCCGGCAATGGCAAAACAATCTCGATATGTCACGAAACATCACGTTACGTCGCGAGTTTGACACGTCTGCCCTAAACTATTGAAAAGGATTGAGTTATTTGGAGAAGTAGCAGAATTGAAGAAAAATAGAGAAAAAACAAAAGTTATAGTTAAAAAGCTTACATCTAAGCAATGAGAACAATTGTCAGAAAAAATCGATTTTCAAATAGTTAGGAAAATTAAATATTTGGGAATATACCGAACAGCAAGATGTGCAATGATAAAAGATAACTACATGACATTACTTAATCAAATAAAATTAGATCTAGAAAAATGGGAAAACTTACAACTATCAGTATTAGGAAGAATAGCTACTGTGAAAATGAAGAGTTTACCAAAACTGCTCTTCTTGTTCCAAACAGCACCTATAAAAATAGAGAAGAATTTCTTTGATGATTTAAATACTTCGATTTTGAAATTTATTTGGCAAGGAAGGAAAGCCAGAATTAAACTGAAAATGCTACAAGAATCCAAAGGAAATGGAGGATATGGATTACCAGACTGGGTCTTACATTATCAAGCATGCGTCTTAATATAACTAAAAGAATGGATAGCTTTCAGATATAAAAGACTGTTATATCTAGAAGGACATGATCCGCAACTTGGATGGCATGCATTTCTATGATATGAGAAGAATAAGATTCATAGATACTTTCAAAATCATTATATAAGAAATACACTACTTCTTGTGTGGGAAAAGATAAAAGCTAAAATCTACTTGAGAATCCCAGGATTGCTTTCAACGATGGAAGCATTTGTTCACCCGAATCAAGTGAAATATGAAAAAAATGGACATATAAAAATACTTTGGATACCGAAGGGAAATAAAAAACTAAACAAGAGCTTGTAGACCAGGGTGCTGAATTTTCATGTTGGCCTCAATTGCAAATGCAATCGAGCTATCATAAAGATGCGAAAATATGTTTTTTATAAAGAACAGACAATGTGTGATCAGATACTGTTGACCTCTGATAAAAAAACTGATTAAGAAACTATATAACTTTCTATTAAATTCAAAATGGAGGATGAACAAGTGAAAAAAACAATGATACAGTGGGCAGAAAACTTTGGATATAATATAGAATTACAGAAAGGCAAAATCTTTGGGAAAGAAATTATAAATTGACCATGGCAAATTCTTATAAAGAAAACTGATATAAGACTTCCGCTTCCGGCCACGGCAGGCGCAGCTATACGAAGAGCTGCTGCTCTTTGTTTGCTGCTTTCTCTCCACCGGTAGACTCTTATGTGGGTCCTAAATCGCCCTGGAGGGGCGACCACCATCGAGGAGGCTTTTGCTCGGGTGCGGTGGAGCGGCGGCTCCTCCTACAGTCCGAGCTAACTCCGTAGGGCCCATGGAGAAGAAGATCGGCCAGTAAAATGGCCGATTACTTCGCTGTGCTAGCTGAAGTCAGAAAATCATCTAAGCACAAAGAACCACCGTGGTGAATCCGGGTGAGACTTTTTTCCCTCCCTCTGTCCTTACTATTTCTCTGAACTACTTTTCCTGCAAAGAGCTTTTTTTTTTGGATGACTTCCCTGTTCTAAGAGAGCGGCGTCTGTTTGTTTGGGGAAAAAAAACCCCTCTAAACAAAACTACAGAATAGCACTTATTATACTTTGAACTTTTTGGTTATTGGGCATCCCTGGAAAAACTTGTAATATAGAGCATTATTTTACTTACTATACCAGGGGTAGGCAACCCAAAACACTCAAAGAGCCCCTTGGACCCATTTCCCACCGAAAACAAAACACTGGGAGCCGCAAAACCCTTTTGGTATCTAAAATGAAGCTAACACTGCATATATCCTTTTTTACCTTTATTATAGGTGTGTGTGTGTGTGTGTGTCCACACACACACACACACACACACATCATAAAGGTAAAAAAGGATATATGCAGTGTTAGCTTCATTTTAGATGTCAAAAGGGTCTCTCTGTGTGTGTGTCTCTCTCTCCTCTCCCTCTCTTTCTCTCCCTCTCCCTCCCTCTCCCCCTCTCACCTGGCAAGCTGGCTTCAAGCTGTTCTCCAACAAGCTCAGGGTAGGCAACCTGCTCTTTTATGACTCATGGACTTCAACTCCCAGAATTCCTGAGTCAGCATAGCTGGGCTAGCTAGCTCTCTCCTGCCCTTCCTGCTTCCTGTTTCCTGCAGAGACGCAGCAAAGGGAGGAGCTCCGCCCAATAAACTTTTCAGCTCCTCGGAGAACACCGTGAGTCCACTCTCTTTTTTACACACAAACACACACACAGAAAGAGAGAGAGAGAGAGAGAGAGAGAGAGAGAGAGAGAGAGAAGGGAAGGCAAGTGCCTCTCTCTGTCTCTCTCTGCAAATGGCAGAGGAGGCTGGGAGCCGCAGGGGAAGGCTCAAAGAGCCACATGTGGCTCTGGAGCCGCAGGTTGCCGACCTGTGTACTATACTGAAGATATTGGCGTTTTTCTGTCTCTTTCTTTGTCATCTTTAACGAGATACAGGCTTAATTTGTAAAGGGGAAAATTTTATAGCCTACTGAGGACATCTTGTGGCGAAAATATTTATTGCAACTGCTTTGATCTTCAGAAATTAATAAGAAGGAAAGATAAAGGCTTAGAAACAGCTGTGGGTTGTGTTTGTGATTTAAAATGGTGGAGGCGGAATAAATATAGTTTCAACAAAAGATTAAAAGACTCTTTTACGATGGAAATAGCAGACCTTTACCCACAGCTTGACTATGAGCTGATATTGGAAAAAATACTGGAAATGTCAGAGGAGATGAAGCTATGGAGAAAAACTAAAGATTATTCAGTAGAATCTCAACCTGGGCCTCAAACTCTAAAAGATCAATCTAAAGGCCAAGAAGAAACCTATATACAACAGTGTACAGAATCCGAGATGGAGCAAGAATTTACTGATCAATTGAATTCTGGACTGGATTATGAGCTGATATTGGAAAAAAATTTGGAAATGAAAGAGGGGATGAAGTCATGGAGAAAAACTAAAGATTATCTTGTAAAACCACAAGCTGGGCTTCAAACTCTAAAAGACCAATCTACAAGTCAAGGACAAATTTATATGCAACAGACTACACAATTTGAGATGGAGGAACTCACTGATCAATTGAACTTTAGAAAAATTTTGGACCCAAAATTCCAGATTGAGACTTTAAATGATTATTCTACAAACCAACTAACTATTACAGAGGAGGATATTTCACAAATTTATGTACAAATGGTGGAGAACTTTAAAGATCCAAAAATGACTTTAAGTGAAGTACTCTCATTGCTAAAATTAACAGGAATTGACAGCCAGATGCGATTGAAAGCTATGACAACTTGGATAATCAAGCTGAAATTATAATATGGAACAAAATGGACTATATTGCTTACATGATACTGGAAAAAGGGGAAGAGAATTTTGATCAGATCGATTTATTGATGAACATTAATACTCAAATACTGAGATTTGATGACGTAAATGCGACATTATGGAAACCAGCTTGGTATAGAAAAAAAGCTAGAGTTAGATTTAAAAATGTGATTTAAAAGCTTAATTATTGGGTCAAAAAGGCTTTAGAGATTTGGATTGATTTGACAATTTAATTGAGTAAATGAAAGTAGTAAGATAATAACTGGTGTAATAATAGGTTTGTTTTAGATACGATAATTTTGTTGAGATTTAAATTTTACTTAACAGGTTGAAATGTTTTTTTTTTGTTTGCTTGTTTTTACTTTGTTTATATAGAAAACTATTTTGTAATAGCAGAAGAGTTAGAGAGATCTATGATAAGAGAAGAAAGGGTATTTAATTTAATTTAATTTAATAATTTAATTTATATACCGCCCTTCTCCCGTAGGACTCAGGGCGGTGCACAGCATATTAAAACAGATACAAACAAAATACATCAAAAAACAAAAAACCCCATAAAACCAAATTAAAAGCCAAATATTGGAAGCTGTGTGTCAATTAAAATTTTCTTAAAATCATCCCTACCTAAAATNAAGTTGGGGAGGGAAGGGATTTGCAGCAGCAGCAGCTGAGATGCTTCAGCCCAGTTGCTTCTCTGCTTGGACGCCCTGGAGGAAACCAAACAGCCCCGCTTGCTCCCGGCTTCTCCTCCGACCTGCCCTCCACTCACCTTCCAGCTGCTGCTTCAATCTGGGAAGAGCACAAAAGCCTCCCTACACACCATCTTCCTCCTGTTAGTGATCAGGAAGAGGAAGTTCCTGGGCGCTTCCTCTCTCCTCCCCTTTCTAGCAATATAGTACTCTATTGTTTTAACTCCTTTAAACTCAAACACAAATGCCACCTTCTGTATTGTCTGCTTGCTAAGCACAGATGTTGCCTGTTTGACCGAGGGTAGGAGGCGAAAAACAGGCTTGTCTCGTCTCTACCTAAGGCGTTTGCACGATTTCCCCCCTGATTAAAGGCTATCAAGTAGTTTTTGACTCCTAGCAACTAACCTTTGCAACTGAGCCAAGTGAAATATGATGCTATTTAGCTTGTGAACATTAGCTACGCCCTAAAAGTTCATGACGGTTTTATAGAATTACAGTTTTTTAATGGGTGGCTCTCACTGGAGATCAAAACCTCTCTGCATCCGAAATCTTTATGACTTATTTAATGTGGCTCCCAAGGTTTTAGGACATAGCAGCAACATCAGGCCAGATGCTCCAGGGGAGCCAACTTCCCTCCTGCTGGCCAGGGCTGCATCCAAGGGCACCCAGCATGCCAGCTTCATTCCTGAAGGAGGAGAATGTAGATCTGCTAAATGCTATGTACTTCTGTAAGTTTGCTTGAAGGGAAGTCTCCATTAGGTCACAGAAAGAGAAAAAAAAATGCAGCTGGGCCCAAAAATAGGGGGCTAAGAAAGAGGGGGCGATTGTGAACATACAGTAGAGGAAATATTTCAAAACTACATTTTAACAACATCCAGTGATGGAGTACCCATTTCTTCTGTCTAACTGTCAAGAAACGTCTCTTTAGCTCTAGGTTGGTCCTGTCCTTGATAAGTTTCTAGCCATTGTTTCCTGTCTTGCCTTCAGGTGCTTTGCAAAATTGGTTGACCCTCTCCTCTTTATGGCTGACCCTCAAATATTGGAATGCTGCTATCATGTCATCCCTAGTCTTTCTTTTAATTAAACTAGACATAACCCATTCCTGCCTCCGTTCTTTATATGCTTTATACAGTAGTGGCCAAAATTGTGGAAACCCTTTGGGAAAAGTGTACATTTGAGGTTTGATGGCTAATAACACCACTTCTTTTTGGAGTAGTACCATAAACGTATATATCAATGGAAAGATAATTTAATCAAGAATGTAATGTAACAAAGATTGTTCAATTATTTGTATTCTATGAAAGGTTATAGCCATATAACCAGAAAATGGAAGCACAACTTGTTTAGGTTGATATCAGGTAGTATTCCTTCATCTGATTGTAGGCAATGAGCATGAGTGTTTAGAGCAGCGGTTCTCAACCTATGGGTCGCGACCCCATTTGGGGTCGATCGACCATTTCACGGGGGTCGCCAAGCAAGGCTGTCCGCCATTTTTTCCCCCTTTTCCGGCAGGTGCCTTACCTCCCTTGAGCTGGGCAAACTGGTGGTTGGCCTGCTCCGTCTCTGCCGCTTGCCAGCTACGCCTCAGCCGGCGCAGGGGGCGGAACCACGCATGTGCGGCGCTCCCGGGCAGGGAAAGTCCTTGACTTACGACTGGTTTAGTCCTTGACTTACGACCGGTTTAGTCCTCGACTTACGACCGGTTGGGGTCGCGGCATTAAAAAGGTTGAGAACCACTGGTTTAGCGAGCCAATCAGGTGTCATCTTATTTTGGCAATAAGCCAATCAGATCACAGTAGGATTAGTTATTGATGTCATGTATTGAAGCTGAGAGGAGGACATTTGTGAATGTGTTATGTCAGTGATGGCGAACCTTTTAGAGACCGAGTGCCCAAACTGCAAACCAAAACCCACTTATTTATTGCCGGGTGCCAGGTGGGCGTGGCCCACTTGGTGAACGTGGCTGTGGTGGTCATGGCAGACTGGGTGGGTGTGGCCAAGGTGGGCGTGGTCACCTTGATGTTGCTTGTGGGGAGGGACGCCTGTGGGGGCTGGGCAGGGTTGGGGGAGATCCAGGGGTCTCTGGCAGGTGGGGCGGTGGGCAGGAGGCACGTCCTGCAGGGTGAGGCAAGGCGAGGCAGGGCGGGGGTGCCATTGTCGCAGGGCAAGGCGAGGCAGGGGCTGGGGCAGCTTCTGCCTGACACCATTGGCCCCCACACACAGGCCAGCAAGCGCATGGGGGCCGACGGTGTCCATCAGCAGCGCACTCTGGGGCTCCGCAGCCCGCCGCCAGCAGTTCAGAGAAGCCGCCTCTGAGCTGGACGGCTGGCCGACAGCTGAGGAGGCGATGCAGTGGGTCGTGCCCGGGAAAAGGAGAGCATGCGAGGCCAGGAGGGATGGGATGGGGGGGAGGGAAACCAGCCATACTGGGATGCATCCGGCCACATGGGGCCTCAGCAGGTTAGTGGGCGGCTGGTTGAAGAGGGATGGTTGCCATCTCCGGGGCATGGCATGTGTGCCCACAGAGAGGGCTCTGAGTGCCGCCTCTGGCACCCGTGCCATAGGTTCGCCATCACTGTGTTATGTGATCTCTATCAAGTTGGTTGTGGTTTTTTTGTGTTCTTTTATTTAGTGAGCTTGTAAAACGTAATAAAATTAAAGTAATGGTGCAAACAGTTGACTGGTCACCCAGAAAGCGATGTAAAATAGTATTATTAAGTGAACAAGGCTACAGTTATAAAGAAATTAGAAGAAAAATTGGTGGAAACTTAACCAAAGCTGGGATTTCTAAGTTTTTGAAGAGGTATAATGAGACTCAGTCACTACAAAACCACACTGGTAAAGGCAGGAAAAGGTGTGCACAAAACAGCAAGTGATGATAGAAGAATTAAGAGACTGTGCCTACGTGACAGAAGAAAATCATCTGGGTGTATACAAGATGAAATGGCGCAATGCAATGTGAAGTTGAGTGCAAGGACTGTTTGGCGCAGACTGCAGGAATTTGGCCTAAAATCTAGAATTCCACGAAAAAAGCCACTTTTATCTCTCAAACAAAGGTGGAAAAGACTAAACTGGGCTAAAACCCATGTTACCTGGACAGAGGAACAATGGGACAGTGTTATTTGGAGTGATGAGACCAAGATCTCCCTGTTTGGTAGTGATGGCATAAAATACGCAAGGAGAAGAATCGGAGAAGATTTGCATCCTGATTGCATTACATGTACCGTGAAACACCCAGTCAGTGTTATGATCTGGGGTTGTATGACATCAAAAGGTGTGGGAAGAATTTGTGTGATTAATGGGAATATAAATGGCCAAAAATACATTCATGAAAGACTTGAGCCCAAACTGAAGCCTTCCGCACATGATCTTTTCCAAGACAATGAAGCATTTATATTTCAACAGGATTCAGTTCCATGTCATGTTGCTGCTGTGTGCAAAAGGTGGTTTCAAGATAATCATATTCCACTGCTGGAATGGCCTGGGAATAGCCCAGATCTTAACCCAAATGAAAATCTTGTTAGTCAGAAGCGACCCAGCAATAAAACCCAGTTAACAGAAGCAATCATTCAATCTTGGTTTCACATTATAACAGCTGCAGAACTAATGGACTTGGTTCACTCCATGGAAAGACGTTGTAAGGCCATAATTCATGCTAAAGGTTACCCAACTAAGTATTAACTGACAAGGTGATAATTTTTATATATCTCGTTTTTTCTACATGTTTCACATTTCTTCTTTATAACTTCTATTCTAATAGAAAATCCTTCATAAAAAGTATTGCATTACATTCTTGATTAAATTAACTTTCCATTGATATATAATTTTATGGTATTACTCCAAAACAAACTGGTGTTATTAGCCATCAAACCTCAAATGTAGACTTTTCACCAAAGTTTTCCACAATTTTGGCCACTACTGTAACTGATGAAATGATGCTTAAAGCCTCTGCAAGATTTAAAGCACCAGTTTTGCTCATGGAAGTCCTCAGCTGCAAATAAGAGGAGAAAATCCTTCCCACAATTATTCTGGTGACATCCCAATTCAAGCAGTCCTCACTTACTGACTGCAACGGGCTTTTATGTCACTAAACAGCCAGATCATGAAGCACGATGTCACATGAGAGTGCCAACTTACATCTGTTCCTCTGCAGTTGTAAAGCAAATCCACGTGGGTTGTTAAAGGTAATTTCACTTGTAACTTCCTGCCGGCATCCCCAGTGATTTTGCCTGTCAGAATCTAGTTGGGAAGGTCACAAACGGGGATCATGAGTGTGAGATACTGCAACCATCATAAATGTGCACCGGTTGGCAGAAACCAAACTGGTGCATTTCCTTTTCCTGCACTTTCATAACGACAGGAACTGCTGACGTTCAGGTCACCGAACAGTTGCTACAATGACCACTAATTTGTTTTACCAGGCGTAAGTCTGCTCTTACAATGTCATTGTAACTTTGGAGGGTCAGGGAATAAGTGATAAGTGATGACTACTTATACAAACTGAACATCCCAAAAGCTCTTCAGTAGCTATTTTTAAAAAGTGCTGGGTTAAAAACGGTTGAACCTGGTTAATTCATGAATGGGGCACCAATAGGAAATACCATGTTCATTGGCAAGACATGGAAGTAAAAAAAAAATCCCATAAAAATCAGTGGCATCTTCAGTCCATCTTGTTGCCAAGAAAACAGAAAGAATAGAATTACAGAGTTGGAAGGAACCTTGGAGGTCTTCTAGTCCAACCCACTGCTCAGACAGGAGACCCTATTACCATTCCTGACAAATGACTGTCCGATCTCCTCTTAAAAACTTCCAGTGATGCAGCACTGACAAAGTCTGGAGGGAAGCCATTCCCAAAGAATCAACCTTCATTTGAAGGAGACTTTTGAAATCTTCCCACCAGCAGAAAATCGCAGTCCCCAGTTTAACAGCCTGCAGCACCAGTGGACTTAAAAGTTGGGGAGGGAAGGAAAATGCAGCAGCAGCAGCTGAGATGCTTCAGCCCAGTTGCTTCTCTGCTTGGACGCCGTGGAGGAAACCAAACAGCCCCGCTTGCTCCCGGCTTCTCCTCCGACCTGCCCTCCACTCACCTTCCAGCTGCTGCTTCAATCTGGGAAGAGCACAAAAGCCACTTTGCACACCAACCTCCTCCCATGAGTGATGAGGAAGAGGAGGTTCCTCTGCGCTTCTCATCTCTTCCCATTCCTTTCTAGCAATACAGTACTCGATGGTTTTAACTCCTTTAAACTCAAGCACAGATGCCGCCTGCTGCATTTTCAGCTTTTAACACAGAGGTTGCCTATTTGACCATAGATAGATGGCAAAAAAAAACAACAACATATTTTGCTCATCTCTACCTAAGCCATTTGCAAGATTTTTTTCCCTGATTAAAAATTATCAAGTTGTTTTTGATTTCTAGCAACAGATCTTTGCAACTGATCCAAGTGAAATAGTGAAATGTGATACTACTTAGCTTGTGAAGATTAGCTGTGTCCTGAGCCCTAAAAGTTCATGACCGTTTCTCAGAATTACAGAATAAGCTTTGTAAAGGGTGACTCTTAGTGGTGATCAACACCTCTCTACATCCCAAATCTTTATGACCGATTTCCTGCAGCTTCCAAGGATTTAGGCCATGGCAACACCATCAGGTCAGATCCTCCAGGGGAGGCAACTTCTGCTGGCCAGGGCTGCATCCAAGGGCACCCAGCATGCCAGCATCATTCCTGAAGGAGGACAGTGTATATCTGCTAAGTGTTAAATGCCATGAACTTCTGTAAATTTTCTTGCACAGAAGTCACAGAAATCATTAGGTCACAGAGAGGGAAATATATGCAGCAGGGTGCAGAAAATGCAGGGCTAAGACTAAGGCTAAGATTGTCAATACATGGTAGAAGAAATATTTTTAAAATACATTTTTAAAAAGAAAACAAAAGAGAAGAATAGAGTATCCCACCAAAGCACATGGCCGACTGATCACCAGGCGAACCTTTTTAGAGGGACACCCTGCACTGCTGTTTTTAATGTACATCTCGAAGGTTTTGGGTGGCGATAGTGGCCATTTCAGCTATTGGATCTGAGCTCTGTTGCATGGAGGAATCTGGAATAAAATAACTGCAAGGTATATTTTATTGATTCTCTTTTCATTCAGGAACTCAAGATGGCATACAAATATGTGTTGTTTTTCCTCTGAGGTTTATTTATCTATTTTTAAGAACTGCTAAGGACCAGATGACTTTACTATGTCCTGATATGTAAAAACCATAGAACTCTTTTTCATATGATCCTATGAGCGCACATGAATGGATGGCTCTGCCCAAATGGACCCAGGTGACTTTGTGAGCTGAGCTCTTCCCAAGAAGCTGGGATTGGGAGCACAGACACTTCTCAGAAGCCGCCTGACCATGGATGGAAACTGCGGGCTGGTTGGAGAAGGCTGAAGGGGATGTGGATTCCAAAGATTTGGAGTTAAACAGACTCGATGTGTGATGAATTGGACTTTCTTAAGAAGATTGGGGAATGGACTTATTTTATTTAACTGGAAAACAATTTAAACTGAACATTTTTGATAAAATGGATCGACAACAGAGGTTTATGATTTTGGGGAATAAGACACAATTGTTGGGAAAGTTCTCAATCAAAATCTTAAGGAAAAGCTTTATTATTAAGAATCAAACGAGTATATTTGATCCTACACGGATCAGAGACAATGATCAGGGTGACTTATCGTAAATAACAAGCCATTGTAGTTAAATACAATAGATCCGTGGTGGCAAACCTATGGCACAGGTGCCACAGGTGGCACGCAGAGCCCTCTCTGTGGGCACGCATGCCATTGCCCCAGTCCTAGGCCTTCAGCTGGGTTTTATAAAACCTTTTCGCTTTAGGCCTCTGCCACCGTGTGCAAAAAAAAAAAAAAAAGAATCAATCAATCAATCAATCTATTTCAACTTCTCAGGGAAAAAAAAAAGATCTTGCAAAGTTGGAATTGATTGATTGAACTTTTTAGTCCCACCCAGTCTGCCATTACCACCGCAGGCACACCCACCCAATGGGCCACGCCCACCCAATGGGCCACGCCCACCCGGCACCTGACAAAACATAAGTGGGTTTTGGGTTGCAATTTTGGCACTCGGTCTCTAAAAGTTTTGCCATCACTGCAATAGATGATTAAGAGAGGGCTTTGATGTTTAACTTTACTGTTGGTTCATCTGTTCAGCATTTTGCTGTTACACACAGTAGATAGATGAAGGACAAATTGATTCTAACTAGAGGTAGAAATTCACAAATTTTGGGCCTGCTTTGCAAGGGTAGGAAACTAATATTGTTACACTATGTTTATCAACATTCAACTGATTTACTATATGTAAACCTGTTTTTGTCTTTCGTCTTTTTTAATAAACATTTTTTCTTTTTTAATGTTTTGGCTATCCTTGTTTTGTTGTTGTATTCTTTTTTCTTTGGAGTGTGTATTCTATCTTAATTTTTCATATTTTTTTTTAAAAAGGGACCCTTCCAAAAGCAGGTTTATGGGTTTGTTCTTCAGCTATTTTCTAAGCTGTCTCTAAACTCGTAGAATCATAGCATCAGTGGTCTTCTAGTCCAACCTGCTGCTCAAGGCAGGTGCCTTATATAACCTGAGTCAAATGATTGTCTGGTCTATTCTTGAAAACCTCCAGTGATGGAGCATCCACAATGCCAGGAGGCCAGCTATTCGCTTGATCAATTGCACTCACTGACAGAAAATTTCTCCTTAGTTCTAGATAGGATCTTTTTTTGACAACCTTCCACCCATGAACTTCTTGTTCTGCCTTCTGTTGCCCTAGAGAATAAGTTGATCTCCTCTTCATGACAGCCCCTCAAGTAGTGGAAGACAGCCATCATGCCCCCCCCCAATCCTTCCCTTCCATGGCCAGACATACCTAGCTCTCTCAACCACTTGACATTTAGCGTCCAGATGATTTATCATCTTTCATTTTCTTTGCATATTTTCCAGAGTCTCAACATCTATACTTTATCATGGGACCCAAACAGGGAGCAGTATCCTTAGTGTGGTCTCATCCGTGGCTTTGGGGTGGATTTCCATCAGTACGCTGATGATACTCAGCTGTACATTTCCACCCCAGGCCACCCCAATGATGCCCTTGACGTGATGGCCCGATGTCTGGAGGCTGTACAGGTCTGGATGGGGAGAAACAGACTCGGACTCAACCCTTCCAAGACTGAGTGGCTGTGGTTGCCGGCTCCCAGGTATGGTCAGCTGACTCCATCGCTGACTATAGGGGGCGAAACTTTGGCTCCCTCAGAGAGGGTGCGCAATCCGGGCGTCCTCCTGGATCCACGGCTGACACTGGAAGACCAGTTGGCGGCTGTGGCCAGGGGGGCGTTTTACCGGGTACGCCTGGTACGCCAGCTGCGGCCTTTTCTGGACCGGGATGCCTTGCGCACAGTTACTCATGCTCTTGTCACCTCCCGCTTGGACTACTGTAACGCTCTCTACATGGGGCTCCCCTTGAGGAGCNGGACTGGCCTAGGGACATTTTAAATTGGTTTTTAATTAATTTTAAAATATGAATAGGCCTATTGAATATATCTTTTAATTGATTTTAAATTTTGTAGATTTGTATCGATTGTTCTGTTTTTAATTGGCTGTAAGCCGCCCTGAGTCCACTAGGAGAAGGGCGGGATATAAATGCAATAAACTTGAACTTGAACTTGAACCCGCATGGTGTAAAGTGACATTATCCCTCTGTTCATGCAGACTAGGACTACATTGACTTTTTTTTTTTTTTTTGGCAGCTGAAGCACACTCTTGTCTTATGGACACGTAGATTCCTCTATTGAGCCAGCTATTACCTATTTTATCTCTGTACCTTTGGTTTTTCCTGCCTAAATATAGACATTATTTTCCTCATCATCTATCAGGATCCCTTTCGATCTTGAGCCTATCTATTTATGAAGATGTCGAAGTGTACTGGGCCCAAGACCGAACCTTGAGGTACCCCACTGCATGCTTCTCTCCATGTAGATGTAGTTCCATTGAGGAATACCTGCTGAGTGTGGTTGGTCAGTCAATTGCGAATTCACCTAGGGCTGGTTCTGTCTATCCCATGTTGTTCTATCTTACAAAAAAGTTAACTTGTGCTCTACCTGGTCAAATGTCTTGCTGACGTCCAAGAATACTATCTCCAAAACATTTTGCAAATCCACTAATTAAGTTACTTCATCAAAAATGGCAATAACGTTTGTCTGGCATCACATTCTTAACAAACCCATTCTGGCTTGTTACAGCTGTCCATCATTTCTTCTTTTAAAAGAAGAAATAAAATCAGGGGGGACAGGACCCAGAAGAACCAAGAGGGGTCACAGGCACCTTCAAATGCCCAGAGTGCCACACTCAGGACCAGCTTTCAGACTGAGCAGCCGACATATTCTTAAGTTAAAGGAATTCATTCCCGGTTTTTTTCAAACATTTGTGTCTACTCATTGTTGCCATCCACGGGGACCTGAACTTCCATGATGTCTGTCGAATCTGGTTCAGAATTTGGAGAATCATCATGGAAATCAGAGAGATCCTCTATGAGTCTTTGATTTTCAAACACTACAAACCAACTGGGAAAACAAATGGCTGTTTTAGAGGGAAACCATAGCTTAGTTGTCCGGTTTCAAATGTCCTAATTTCCCTCTGTCAGACTGGCAGTGATGGAGAAGACAATCGCTGAATCTGAGAAGGATGCCAATCAAAGCATATCCAGTTAGGCATTCTAATTTTTAAACTGTGCCTAATGAATTGCTGTATTTTCATAGAATTTAGGACTAGGGCAGATAGCAATGCAACAATAAATTAAGAGGCAGAAGCCTAACTGCAGCTCACGTCATCAGAGGCAGAGAGTGGTGGGACTGATGTATGATTGAAACCGACATTTTAAATTTATAAATGAGGAGGGAAGGGAAACTGAGTAAAACAGATTACTTAGAGATGCAGATTGCACACGAGACAGATTACAAGTTAACAATTGTATGTGTTAGAAACCCACTGTATGTATCACTGAGCAAGAGTTGGGTAATGAGCTTTACATTATCTTTTTATTATTAAATCCATTCATTATTAAACTTAATCACTGCCCATCTTGCCGTTTGAGGCAATTCTGAGCGACTTCCCTCGACCTAATGTCCATAGCAACACTGAAAATTCCCATTTTCCCCCCCTTATCAACAATGAAACCTTTTAAACTGTACATTTTTTTCCTCATGTTAAGTAGCAAAACAGAGAGGTTTGTCTCTCTTCTGTGTGACAGTATGGCCAAATGGCAGCCACTTCCACAAGTCCACCACATGGCCCAGGGGCGAAGCCAGGGCCCACTGAAAATAACGGCTGCTTCCGGGACACAGTCCCAAGGGCCAGGGATGCACGCCCTCCCCTCCTTCCCCAACATGAGATCAGAAACCTTAAAAAGAAAGAGGAGGGTGTGAGGCGTGCAGGGACCCAGTGGGAGGGAGAAAAAGCCTGTGGAGACCCTGGGGTGGGAAAGAATTGGGCGGCCCAAGGGTTGGGAAACAGAGCACAGGGTGGGGGAGGCCTAGAGATGAGTACAACAGGCAAACCTGGGCCTGCACTAGGCCTCCAAGAGTTTTCCCCAACCCTGAGGTAGCCAGTGTTCCACTTAGCAACTGACACAATTAATGGCTGCATCAGAGAGATCAGGGTAGTTTAGGAAGGTAGTCTCACTTAATGGCCGTTGCAACAGGCAACCATAACTGCAAGGCCCATGACAGTTATAACTTGAGGACCTTTTCTACGCTGGCTGAGGAATTCTGGGCTTCAAACACTGCAGGAAACCAAGGCAGAAGACCTGAAACTCCTCATGTGGGAATTATATTATCAATATACAAAACAACCACCCAGAAGCCTTTTTGAGGAAATCCATAACTTCTACAAAAGGAAATATCCAGTAGCTGCTGCTGCTAACCAGAAATTGGTAGTTAGCCCTTTTCCATTTTCCTTTTCTCTCCACCTAGAAGTCTAGTCCTGAGACATGTTTGAGTAAAAAGATTCAGACCACAATTCAAATAGTCAATTTCCCAACTACAGTTTCAATGGGAGATCACAAATGAATTTCAAGCCTT
>NW_015391239.1:62940-67139 GCF_001527695.2 Protobothrops mucrosquamatus
TTCCTCACAGTGCGAGGCCTATATGACTCTCTGCTCTACGTGACTTTCCTACTCACCTTTTCCGCCAACTGACTTCCAGATATTTCACTCTTTTAATGAATGAAAAATAATCTCCCTTCACTTTTCATGTAAAGTATCCTTGAGTTCTGAATAATCTACGTATTCCAGTTTGAAATTTTTCTTGATTTTCTCTCTTTTTCTCCTAAGAGCTGCTGGAGGAAGAGGAGAATTGTGTGGTTTTCTGAAGAAAATATTTTGATTTCTGGCTTGGTTTGCTTTCCTTTTCAATGTTGCTTGTTATTCTTAGCTGTCCAGAGCGCTCTTCTTCCCATCCTCTTTTCTATAAGATTTAAGGAAAAGTGTTACTTTAATTTTTATAAAATGGTGAGAGGTGTGAAAAAAGAAGAGAAGTGTACATCACAATGAAAAAGCAAACATGCCACAATGATAGAATAATCTTTTACATTGTTTATGATTCATCTGATACATGGAAGACTACCGATTTGGGTAAAATTTCTTGTTGACTTTGGTCAATCACAAATCCTTAGCAATGCAAAGGGTTATCATCAAATACATCTGGAAATGATGGGGATAGATTATATAATTCCAGATATATGCATACAGAGAGAAATGCAGATACACACTCCTACAAAAGTATATATGGAAAAAATCTATGTCTTTCAGGCCTGGAAAAATGTCCCAAAATAGTTTACAGTCAAAGCTTTTGAGCTAATTTTAGAGATGTGGCGGCTTTAACTGATGGATAACAGAATAATAGAGTTGGAAGGGACCTTGAAGAAAGAACAAAGAATTTTAATGGTAATTTTAATAATTTTTAATAAAAAAAGATGTTGCTAGTAGCAATACATGCACCAAACAATAAACAAGAAATATTTTATCAAAAACTACACAGGAAAATATTTGAAATGGAATATCAAAATAATTGTTTAGTAGGAGGCTTGAACGCAATTGTGAATGAAAAATTAGATTTCAAAAGTAGTAAAATAGGGGGGAAAGGAAGAAACAGATTAAAGTGTTTGTTAAAATGGCAGGAGAAATCTGCGTATAGAATGTCTGGAGAGAAATAACCCCAAAAAAGACTCGGTATACATTTTATTCAGATAGACACAAATCATGGTCTAGAATTGATATGATATGGATGTCCCCTAAATTAAGAACTAATATACATGACATTGAGATAGAACCCTATATTTGGGCCGATCATAATCCAATAAAGCTGAGTTGGACAGGAGTAAAGAAGAAATCAAGGTGGACATTGAATCAACTCTTATCAAAGGAGAAAGAATTTCAGAAATAGCAGTAAAGGAAATGGAATTCTTTTTCAAAGAAAATAAAAAAGAAGACACTTCACTCCAGTACATATGGGATGCACACAAAGCTTACTTCAGAGGATTAGCTATAACTTATACGGCTGAAAAGAATAAAGAGAAAAAGGCACAGTGTACAATGCAAAGGGAAGAGTTTAAAAAATTGAAGCTAGAACTTCAAAAAGATCCACACAAAAACTCTTAAAAGACAAATGGCGATAATTAAACATAAACTAAACCTAATAGTCAGAAGAATTCGCTCAACAAATGAAAAGAGCAAAACTTTTTTTTTTCCGAAAATGCAAATAAACCGGGAAGATGGCTGGCTTACAAATTGAAAAAAGAGAGAGAGAAAAAGTTGATAAACAAATTGCAAGATGTGAAGGGAGATGTGCAACTCCAAAATGAGGCAATAAAAATAGTTAAAGAATATTATGAAAAACTATATGACATAGAAAAAAAAAGATCTCTGGAAAAAACAATACAATATATGGAAAAAGCCAATGTACCAAAAATTCCAGAAAACATTAAAAACATGCTGAACGAAAAAATAACAATGATGGAACTGATGGAAGCTATAAAAAGACAAAAAAAAAAAGCAAAACATTGGAGACTGCCAGCCCGCAGGCAGGACGTGTCACCCAAAAACTGTACCCGCCCCATTGCCGGCAATGGCAAAACAATCCCGATATGTCGCGCAACGTAGTGTGACCTTGTGAGTTTAACATGTCTTCCCTAAACTATTGAAAAGGATTTAGTTATTTGGAGAAGTAGCAGGATTGAAGATAAATAGAGAAAAAACAAAAGTTATAGTTAAAAACCTTACATCTAAGCAAAAAGAACAATTGTAAAAAATAGATTTTCAAATAGCTAGAAAAGTTAAATATTTGGGAATATACCTAACAGCAAGATGTGCAATGATAAAAGATAACGACATAGCATTACTTAATCAAATAAAATTAGATCTATAAAAATGGGAAAACTTACAACTATCAGTGTTAGGAAGAATACCTACTGTGAGAATGAAGAGTTTACCAAAACTGCTCTTCTTGTTCCAAACAGCACCTATAAAAATAGAGAAGAAATTTTTTGATGATTTAAATACTTTGATTTTGAAATTTATTTGGCAAGAAAGGAAAGCCAGGATTAAACTGAAAATGCTACAAGAATCCAAGAAGGACATGATCTGCAACTTGGATGGCATGCATTTCTATGGTATGAGAAGAATAAGATTCATAGATAGTTTCAAAATCATTATATAAGAAATAAACTAATAAACTTTTTCTGTGCAAAAAGATAAAAAGTTAAAATCTACTTAAGAATCCCAGGATTGCTTTCAACAATGGAAGCGTTTGTTCACCCGAATCAAGTAAAATATGAAAAAAATGGACATATAAAGATATTTTGGATACCGAAGGGAAATTAAAATCTAAACCAGGGTACTGAATTATCATGGTGGCCTCAGCTGCAAATGCAATCGAGTATGATAAAGATGAGAAAATATATGATTTTTAGAAAGAACAATGTTTGATCAGATGCTGTTGACCTCTGATAAAAAACTGTTTAAGAAACTAAATAACTTTCTATTAAATTCTAAAATGGAGGATGAACAAATGAAAGAAACGATACAGTGGGCAGAAAACTTTGGATATAATATAGAATTACAGAAATGGCAAAATCTTTGGGAAAGAAATTATAAATCGACCATGGCAACTTCTTATAAAGAAAACTGATATAAAATGTTCTATAGATGGCATTTACCACCAGCTAGATTAGCAAAAATGTTTAAAAATATGTCCAGTAAATGTTGGAAATGTAATCAAACATGTGGCTTGCATTACCATATGTGGTGGCCTTGTGTTGAAGAAAAAATAAATTGGGGCAAAACTACACACTTGGTTAGAAAAGATGTTAGGGAAACATGTAGATTTTAATCCTAAACTCTCTTTATTAGGTATAATATCAGAAAAATTTAATAAGCAAAGTGTATATTTAACATTGCATGTATTAACAGCAGCAGGGATTGTATTTGCTCAGCACTGGAAGAATGAAGAAAGACCACTAGACAAAGAGATAATCAAGAAGATATTGGACTGTGCTGAAATGGACAGATTTACATGGAGGATCAAAGAGAAAGAAGATACAGAATATTTTCAAACATGGAATTTATTTCCTCAGTGGTTGGAGAAAAGGGTAGACACTAAGAATGTAACTTGTATTATTAAGCAAACAAATTGGACCAGACAACAAGATATTTATTAAGCACTAATCAAATGTAATAATAGAAGGAGACTTTTGAAATCTTCCCACCAGCAGAAAATCGCAGCCCCCAGTTTAACAGCCTGCAGCACCAGTGGACTTAAAAGTTGGGGAGGGAAGGGATTTGCAGCAGCAGCAGCTGAGATGCTTCAGCCGAGTTGCTTCTCTGCTTGGACGCCGTGGAGGAAACCAAACAGCCCCGCTTGCTCCCGGCTTCTCCTCCGACCTGCCCTCCACTCACCTTCCAGCTGCTGCTTCAATCTGGGAAGAGCACAAAATCCTCCATACACACCATCTTCCTCCCATGAGTGATCAGGAAGAGGAAGTTCTGCTGTTCAAAAGGTCCTCTTTCAAGAGGCAACTGAACTTTCTTTCTTCTACTCCTGCTTTCCTTTCTAGCAATATAGTACTCTATGGTTTTAACTCCTTTAAAGTCAACCACAGAGTCCGCCTTCTGGGCACAGATGTTGCCTGTTTGACTCCGGATAGGTGGCGAAAAACACGGTTGTCTGGCGTTTGCACGATTTCTTCCCTGATTAAAAGCTATCAAGTAATTTTTGACTCCTAGCAACTAACCTTTGCAACTGAGCCAAGTGAAATAGTGAAATGTGA
>NW_015391240.1:0-30846 GCF_001527695.2 Protobothrops mucrosquamatus
CCAATCTCTTCTTGAAAACCTCCAGTGATGGAGCACCCACAACTTTTGAAGGCAAACCTTTCCACTGATTAATTGTTCCCACTGTCACGAAATTTCCCTTTAATTCCAGATTTCTCGTCTCCTTAGTTAATTTCCACCCGTTGCTCCTTGTCCTGCCCTCTTGGTGCTTTGGTGAATAGGTGGACCCCCCCATCTTGTTTGTTGCAGCCCCTCAAATATACATCCTTCGTTTTCTCCTGAAGGAGCTGGGACATAAATGGAGTTAACTCTGGCTCAACTGCAAGTAATCCTCGATTTACAATTAATTGTTTTGTGATTGAAATAACAGTGGCATTAAAAAAGGGGACTCAATGGTGGGTTGAGGACCACCTGTACTGTCGTTCACTCTTAAAATAGGGAACAAGGTAGCCAAAATTAGAACAATTAATAGTTAGAACAATTAACCAGTGGAACCACCTGCCTCCAGAAGCTGTGAATGCTCCAACACTGGAAGTTTTTAAGAAGAGACTGGACAACCATTTGTCCGAAATGGTATAGGGTTTCCTGCCTGAGCAGGGGGTTGGACTAGATGACCTCCAACTTTATTATTATTATTAGATGGCAAAATTAAAGTGTTTGCTAGTCATAAAAATGGCAGATCAAGAGAAAGGAAGGGGAGATCAGAGAAGAGGCTTCTAGCTACCTCCATCCTTGTAACCGTAAAAATTCCAGATCTAGCCCCCAAAAGATGCAACGCGTGGAAAAATTAACTCGTTAAGCAACCCAAATGTTCTACGGCTTGTCTTCTGAGCTTAAGGACAGACCTGGCACCAAAGTGGACCTTTTCCACTTTCAGGAATTGTATCAGCGTGAGATCAGGTGTGTTCCCAGGCGTTCCTGGGACTCGCAAGAGGCGTGGGAAGTAGCCGATGGAGTTCTGCAACATTTTTTTTCCCCGCCAGAACTATGGAGGAAGACGTTCCCCAATGAGGGAAGCTCTTGTCTCATTCCACCTCTTTGAATCTCCTTCCACCATTACTCAACTTCTTTGTTTGTTCCTACAGCAGCCCACCCATCCCGAAAAATACTGTGAGCAGGAAATCATTAAAAGTCCCAGCAACATTAATTGTTCTCACTGTCAGGAAGTTTCTCCTTAGTTCTAGGTTGCTTCTCTCCTTGATAAGTTTCCATCCGTTGCTTCTTGTCCTGCCTTCAGGCGCTTTGGAGAATAGCTTGACCCCCTCCTCTTCTTGGGGCAGCCCCTCAGATATTGGAAGACTGCTATCATGTCCCCCCTCGTCCTTCTCTTCATTAAACTAGACATACCCATTTCCAGCAACCGTTCCTTGTATGCTTTAGCCTCCAGTCCCCTAATCATCTTTGTTGCTCTTCTCTGCACTCTTTCTAGAGTCTCAGCATCTTTTTTACATCGTGGTGACCAAAACTGGATGCCGTATTCCAAGCGTGGCCTTACCAAGGCCTTGTAAAGTGGTATTAACACTTCACGTGATCTTGATTCTATCCCTCTGTTAATGCAGCCCAGCACTGTGTTGGCCTTTTTGGCAGCCGCAGCACACGGCTGGCTCCTATTTAGGTGATTGTCCACTAGGACTCTGAGGTCCCTCTCGCAGTTACTACTATTGAGCAAGGTACCCCCTATACTATATCTGTGCGTTTGGTTTTTCTTGCCTAAATGTAGAACCGTAACACCCTTCTTAAAAACATCCAGTATTGGAGCACCCACAACATCTGGAGGGTAATGAAAACATTGCTTTTCCCTCCAGAAAGCTTTGAGCATTTAGGAAGGTCACCTTCCTTAAAGAGCAATTTCTTCAGCACTGAAGATGCTTCTGCAATTTTCTTCCTCCTTCCATCTTACCATTCCATTTTAATCTGGGCAAGGGTTCCTGAAAACGTCCTGGAATTTGGTAACAGGATGCCATTGGCCCAGGGACGCACGTCAGCAGACTGGCACATGGGCAGCCACCAAGTTGCAGGCTGGGCATTGCTGGAAATTCCCACCCGTAGGAATATTATCCCCACCTCCCCCCCCCCAAAGTCTCACAAAGCTGAAGAAACCAAAGGATCTCAAACTAGAGAATGCAGAGGAATCGCCCCGTCCTTCAAGAGAAATGGAACTGCTAATCTCAGGGACTTCTCCATGTTGTTGAAAATGGTATTGTTTCTTACAGGCCTCCTCAGATGTCCCCCATCCAAGAGTTAACTAGGTCTGGCCCTGCTTAGTTTTTCAAGCTGAGCCAAAGGCAGCTAAGTGGCATCAATGATTCATCAAGAAGAATAGAGTGCTAGATTAACAGAGTTGGAAGGGACCTTGGAGGTCTTCTAGTCCAACCCTCTGCTCAAGCAGGAGATCCTATACCATTCTGGACAAATGGTTGTCCAATCTCTTCTTTAAAACCTCCAGTGTTGGATATGTATGGAGCATCTCAGTCCATCATACTAGCGCTGATGATGTTACCTAGTTTGGGTCATGAAACGTCTGCAAGAAAACAAGCAAGCTCAGAGAGCACCAAGGACCCCCTCATGTCAACCCTGAGTTACGAATATTCTCCTTTATTAATGGTATTTTCTTCAGGGACACAGTCTAGTCTACAGCCACGGGGATTCCTTAGAAATCTCCCATCTAAATCCTAACCAGGCCTAACCCTGCTTAGCTTCCAACCAGAAGAACCAACGAGGTTGGCCACCTTGCTCAGATACATCAGATGATGGTTTGCGACTAAGCCAGTTGCTTTGAAGGAATGGATTTCTGTTTCTCCAAGTCTGACATAACGAACCCTTAGAAATATGGTAGGGGAGCATCCGTATTGAGCTTTCTCTTCTGCCTCAATGTCTTGCAGGACATGGCTCCGTGGCCTGAACTGGAGGACACAGACGCCAATAAATATATTGAAGAACCTTCCCCAAAATCCAAGAAGATCATGTCTGAAAAAGAGACGAAAGACACCAAAGGTAACACTGAAGTCCATTCTTCTGATCTATCCTCTCCTTTCTCCTGTATCTCCAATACAACCAGTTTTTTTAATACGTCTGCATCTCACATGGGTGGACCGATGATAATGTTGGCTTGCTTGTTTGGTCCATCAGATGGGGCCATTTCCCCGGGGAATCAGCTGGAACTTTTGCCTGCGTATTCCACCATTGCTTTGACCACTGAATCCGAAGAAGAAGAAGATCCGTGGAGCCTGCCGGAGCTTCAGGATACTGGAATCCAGTGGTCAGGTAAGGCTCTATCATCAGAGAACGGATGGCATTTGCGTTTGCGTTCCTCCAGGTTCTGCCGTCTTCCCTCTAATTTCTTCTCGTTGGGTGTTCTACATCTGGGAAAAAATAGAAAAGGCCATTTGGGTGTGTTTCTGTTTTGTTCTTGACGGCGTTGTTTTTTTTTCATTCATAACCCCAACATTCTACCTTCTCTGTTTTGTTTCTTTGCTTGGAAAACAAATGGCTGACTGGAAGGACAAAATGGGGCACGACACACCACAACAAATGATAACAAACCAGTATTAAGTGATAACCTCTTCCTCCACATTTGATATTCTCTTAACTGAGACTCAGTTAGTGCACAGCACCAAAAATTCTGCAAATATTATCAGACATACATATTTACATATCGACATAGCTCTATCTGTCCATCTATTTATCTATCTATTGTCTATCTATCTATCTCTCTATCATCTGTCTCCGTCCATCATGCATCCATCCATCCATCCATCCATCCATCCATCCATCCATCCATCCATCCATCCATCCATCCATCCATCCATCCATCTATCTATCTATCTATCTATCTATCTATCTATCTATCTATCTATATCTATTTGCCTGAACCTTGATATGTTTTATTAATTAATGTTACTGTACTTAAGTATGTTCAAAGGTCATGCATCAAAAGAGATGTGTAGATGTCCAGAAGGAAAAAGCAACCATTTGAATTTTTGATTTAATTTACAGTATATAATAAACTCTCTATGGGGCCTAACATTGGTTATGGACCTGATTTTGGGTATATTATCTCTCTCTCTCTCTGCGTAGATAGATAGATAGATAGATAGATAGATAGATAGATAGATAGATAGATAGATAGATAGATAGATAGATAGATAGATAGATAGATAGATAGATAGATAGATAGAGACAGACAGACAGACAGACAGACAGACAGATAGATAGATACAGATAGATAAATAGATAGATAAATAGATAGATAGATAGATAGATAGATAGATAGATAGATAGATAGAGAGAGAGAGAGAGACAGACAGACAGACAGACAGACAGACAGACAGACAGACAGACAGACAGAAGACAGAGACAGATAGATAGATAAATAGATAAATAGATAGATACTAAGATAGATACTAAGATAAATAGATAGAAACTGATAAATAGACAGAAAGACAGACAGACAGATAGATGGATAGATAAACAGATACTAAGAAATACTTAGAGAGAAACTAAAATAGAGAGATACTATAGTAAGACATAGATTGATAGATGATAGATAGATAGATAGATAGATAGATAGATAGATAGACAGAAAGAGAGAAAGAAAGAGAGAGAGAGATACTAAGAGATTGATAGAAAGATCAAAAGATAGAAAGATACTATATAGATAAAGAGAAAGAGAGAAGGGTTGGGTTATGATGTTTATTTTCCTTTATGCCATGATTTCCCAACTTCTAGCGGGAGTAGCTTTAAAATTTTCAAAACGATTGAGAATTCTAAAATACGGATTGATGTCATCTTTCCTAAAAGTGCTGGCGGATGTTTCAGCTAAGTCTTTCTTGATGAAGACCCCTGGTCTATGGTGGCTTCCCTGAGATTTTGCCAGGGAGACCCCCTGGGTTCAAGGTCTTGGGGGGTGGGATCTTCAAAGCCTCCAGACCTTCTGCCCTCCCTCCAGATCTCTTATGGCCCCCTCCTGATAGCCTTTGGATGTATTTGGTTGGAACCAGGAAGAGAGATTCTAAAGTTCTGTTATCCAATGGCAGGCCATTCCCGTGACAATAAACCCTTCCCTTTTTAAATTTTTTAATTTTTTGCTATATGAAACAGGACGAGAGCTATCGATAAAATAATCTAAACACAACTTGGTATTTCCTCTTTCAAAGTAAAGGGCCCTTTTAAAATACAGCTGTCTTTTAAAGCTTTGTAAAAAAAGAAGAAAAAAACACCTCCTTTTAACTAAAGTTAAATTTTAATAACGAGAACATTCCTTTTGGTTTATTATCCACAGGGCTCAGGATACCAGCCTTGACTCTCTGAACTGATATTTAAGATTCTTGAGGTTGAAGACTTAATATTTGCTGCTAATCGCACATGAACTCTGTCGCTTTGTCTTTCCAGAGCTGGATGGGAAACACAAAGCCCTCTATATTTTGCGAGGCATCGTGAAATTTATTCTCCTGCTGGGCTTGCTTTACTTTTTCGTGTGCTCCTTGGACGTGCTCAGCTCGGCCTTCCAATTAGTCGGAGGTAAGACAAGAATTTCACGTCTGTGTCGCTAACACAACTCTCCCAGTGTGCTTGATTGAAGGGTACAGAAAGCCTGTGGTCTCTACAGCTGCAGAATAAAGCTTTTGAAGCACTGCGTCTCCAAAAGCATCGCCCTTCAAGACAGAGCAATATGCAAAATAAAGCTTTATCTAGGGCGAGCATCTAGGACAGGGCTTTTCAACCTTTTCACCCATTGTACCACTTTTAGGATATGGCAACATCCGAGGACCACCAGTCGCCCAGCAAGGTGTCAAAAACTTGATAACCAAAAAAAAAAAAAAGGAAAAAAAGTGATAAAGTACAGGTAGTCCTCGACTTACAACAGTTCGCTTAGTGACTGTTCAAAGTTAAAATGGCACTGAAAAAAGTGCCCCCCAAGCCACAGCCGAGCAAGAGACCTGCCTGCCCACCCAGCCGCGCTCTTCCTCCTGTCCGAGGTTTTCATTGTTGTGAGCATTTCTGTTGAGGATTGGCAGCGGAGGTGGGGTGGGGGGGTGTTTGATTTTTATTCCCCCCATCTGCTGGGTGGTTGCAGCAGGTTTTGGTCACTTCACATGACCCTGGGACACTGGGACCATCATAAATATGAACCAGTTGCCAAGCATCTGGATGTAAATCACAAGACCCTGGAGAGGCTGCAACATTCCAGCTGATCGGCGCTTCTTCTGGGCTCAGCAGAAGCACCAGGATCAGCGCTGAGCTCCAGCTGATTGGTGCTTCTTCTGGGCTCAGCAGAAGCACCAGGATCAGCGCCGAGCTCCAGCTGGAGCCTGGCGCTGATCCTGGCGCTTCCACTGAGCCCTGACAGCCCCGAAGAAGCGCTGATCCTGGCGCTTCCGCTGAGCCCTGACAGCCCTGCAGCTCCAGCCATCTCTCGCTCAGGCTTGTGCGGTGCTGCCACCGGTTCAACTCATTCCCTTCTCCTGCTACCACTTTTCTAGGATGGTCGCGTACCACCTGCCAGGTGCCAATGTACCACAGGTGGTACCCGTACCACTGGTTGAAAAGCCCTGATCTAGAACAGTTCAAAAAGAATCAAAAAACAAATCTGGTCAAAAAAAACAATCCCTATTACATAACCGGGATTAGTGGTACTACGGATAGCTATCTTAGATAGCTGGATTCTCTGTGGATAGACGTGCTGGAGTTGCAAAAGTGGCTGTTTTCTTCCGTTCGTAGTGGAAGTGGTTTTCAATTTATGACCAACCTTTTAGTGACACCCCTCCCCACCCCCGTGGCCATGTGATTGTATTTTGGTCACTCAACAATCCCACAATCGTGACTTCCATTTACAACCTTTTCCCCCCAAAAAACCAGTATTTACTTCCAATTTCTGGCAAAAACTAAAAGATATGAAGAGCGGTTGCAGGAAATGGGTGTGTCTAGTTTAATGAAAAGAAGGACCAGGGGTGACAGGATAGTTGTGTTCCAATATCTGAGGGGCTGCCCCAAAGAAGAGGGAGTCAAGCTATTCTCCAAAGCGCCTGAAGGCAGGAGAAGAAGCAATGGATGGAAACTAACCAAAGAGAGAAGCAACCTGGAACCAAGGAGAAATTTCCAGACAGTGAGGACAATTAACCAGTGGAACCACCTGCCTCCAGAAGTGGGTGCTCCAACACTGGAAGTTTTTAAGAAGAGATTGAACAACCAGTTGTCTGAAATGGTATAGGGTTTCCTGCCTGAGCAGAGGGTTGGACTAGATGACCTCCAAGGTCCCTTCCAATTTTGTTACTCTGTTCGGTTATTCTGTTACGTGTTCACCTAATGACTGTGGATTTGTTTAAGAACCGCGGCAATTTCTTTAATGACTGCCACAAAATTAGGGAGGTGACATGACGATCCGCTTAGCCAGCCATAATTCCAGGGTCAATTATGGTTGTTAAGCTGAGGATCAATAGTAGTTTTAACCGGTCAGATGTGTCTGACTCTTGAAGACTTTATAGGCAAGTCCTCTCCGTGCTACCCTTTCAATCACAGTTTCTTCCTTCAGTTGCTGGATGTTCATCGTTGAATCGGCTTTGAATTCTATCAAGCCAGCATGTTCTTTGCTTGTTCCACCGAGCATTCCTGGCATCATGGACTTCTCCAATGAATTTGCACACAAGACATGGGCAAAGTACATCAGATGTAGCCCTGTGTTGTTGGCTTCTAGTGAAGCTTCTGGTTTTATATGATTCAGTGTCTCTCTGTTGATTGCTCTGACTGCCCAGGGTATATGCAATAATTTACAGTCCAAAGGTGTCAATTCTTGTTTGAACAGCCTTTCTTAGTGTCCAATTCACACACCCAGACCTCATTATAGGCAAGACTATTGCTCTCACTAGCTGAGGATTACCTGTAGTGATTAATCTTTCCCCCAAGGCAGTGTGTCAACAAACTTTAAGATGGGTGGACTTCAGTTCTCAGAAATCCCCAACCAGCCTTGGACTCCATCCATCTTGACATTGCCGAGGTTGGTAAACACTGTTCTAAGAAGCTTCAGTCACACCCCATTTAGTGTGGCAACGATTTTGTGGGTTAGACTGGGCACAGAGAAAAGGCAGGGGCCGAAGTCATCCAGGGAAGCTCCATAGCTGAAGGGGGTCTTGAACCCGGGACTCCGCAGTCCTGAACAAACTCTATGCTGATTGCTTGGCCTTGATCTTGGGTTCATATGGAAAACCTGCTTTGATTAGAGGAGATTTCTAACTGGCTTGTGTCCAAGGAACGCATTTATCTAAAACAGATCAGTTCCCCAGCAGAACATCTTTATAAATTCATCCAACCACTGATGAAATTTTAACGGGTAGATCCTCATGACTGTCTACGGAGGTTCTCCACCATCCAGGTCATGGCTGTCCCAAAGGTGCTTTTTCAAGAAGCCACTGGACTCCCTTGTTTTTCTCTGAAGATGTTTCGCTTCTCATCCCAGAAGCTTCTTCAGGTCTGAAATGTTCTTCAAAGAAAAACAAGAAACTCCAGTGGCCTCTTGAAAAAGCATCATTGGGATCCTCGTGACTGTTATTTAGGCTGGAAGACTTGAAAAGATGCATCTAAGTCCTTAAATGTCTACGGAGTCATCCAGGGTTGTTGCAAAGGGGTCTTTTATTTGAAAGGCAACTGGACTTTCTGATTTTTCTTTTAAGACATCTCCAAGAAGCTTCTTCCCTTCCATTCCATTCCCCACCAGTTACTTAGAACTGAAGAAGCTTCTCGGACGAGAAGTGAAACCTCTTAAAGAAAACTCAGAAAGCCCAGGTGCCTTTCAAATAAAAGCATCTTTAGGGGGAAGAGACCACAAAGAAAGCAAAACACACATTGTAGGGCAGGGGTCTTCAAACTTGGCCCTTTGACGACTTGTGGACTTCAACTCCCAAAATTCCTCAGCCAGGCACGCTGGGTGAGGAATTCTGGGAGATGAAGTCCACAAGTCATCAAAGGGTCATAGTTCCCTCACGTTGGCTGAGGCATTTTGGGAGCTGAAGTCCACAAGTCATAAAAGGGCCAAGTTTGAAGACCCCTGTTGTAGGGGATGTTTTGCGCCGTGGCATCCTCGCTCGCTCTTGTTACTAAACCTCACCCAGAGGGACAAGACCAAGGAAACCAGAACAACGCCCATTTCAATAAGGCATGTTTAATGTTTGACTAGATCAAACACGGAAACCTAAAAGAGGAATTTCCCAGATTTATTTATAACAAGTCAATTAAGGTGTAGTCGCTTTGAATACTCTGAGATTTTTTTCCCCCAGGTTTTTTGCGGACCGAGATGCCATTTCGGAGATTAGCTGTCAATTGACTCATTACTAGAATGAGTCAATTGACTCAACCTAGAACTAAGGAGAAACTTCCTGACAGTTAGAACAATTAACCAGTGGAACAACCTGCCTCCAGAACAACCTGCCTCTTCTTAAAGACACTGGAGGTCTTTAAGAAGAGACTGGACAGCCATTTGTCCGAAATGGTATAGGGTTTCCTGCCTGAGCAGGGGGTTGGACTAGAAGACCTCCAAGGTCCCTTCCAACTTTATTATTATTATTATTATTATTATTATTATTATTATTATTATTATTATTATTATTATTATTATTATTATTATTATTATTATTATTACTACTATTTCTTCCATCCGACATTTCATACCGAGACCCTTGAAAGACTCTGTAGGCAGAGTATTAATACCTCAAAGGAGTTCTCGGAGTGAGGCTGGCTAAACTCAGTTACCTGAGCTTGCTTAGTTGAACACAGAAAGCCTCTTTGAGGCACCCTGGGCATAAGAGCTGTCAATCACAGGGGGATATTGTGGGTGTGGTGCGGAGGAGACCTTGTTTGTTTCCGTCAACCTGCATTGTTGTAACCACTTGCAGGTACTCTGACAATCTGGGACTTAATCTCTTACCCAAACTAATCTCTTAATCTTGTGTCTAAAGTGTTTGGTAACACACATTGTGATGAAGAATTTCTTATGCGTGAGATCCAATAGATAAAACACCGTTCACAGACAGCTAAAATAGGTCGATCGGTGTATACACCCATATGCAGAAAGCTGTGGGAACCACTGTAATCTTCATCAGTTATGAAAACAAGCTCCCTTCCCTGCAAGACTCGCATGCTATGGAGACATGTATTGTAGTTACATACAATTTAATGGACACTTTTTGCCTCTTTGAAAGACTGGCGAAATAATGTTGTTGGAATGTTTTTCTATGCAACAACTACAGTAGTATTCAGCCAGTAGATGGCAGTGTTTACAAGTTTGGCTCTATGGTATATACTCGATGCTCTTTTGTTCTAAGCAGAGTTTGCTGTTTCCTGTTACGGTTAAATAGTTGAGCAGTAAAGCACATGGTGACAGTACTCTTTGTTTGCTCTGTGTGTGCTTTATATGCAACAACTACAGTAGTATCCAGCCAGTAGATGGCAGTGTTTACAAGTTTGGATCTATGGTATATACTCAATGCTCTTTTGTTCTAAGCAGAGTTTCCTGTTTCCTGTTATGGTTAAATAGTTGAGTAGTAAAGCACATGGTGATTGTGCTGTTTGTTTGCTCTATATGGTGCTTTATATCAGGGGTCCCCAGCCCCCAGTCCATCAACTGGTACTGGGCTGCAGCATACCAGCAACCGGTCCACACAAACCAGCAAAGCCCCATCCGTCGGATGCAGGCAATACACAAAACCACACTCCCTCTGGTCCGCGGAAAAATATCTCTCCACGGAACTGGTTCATACCTCGTGAGGTGCATCAGATCATCTCCAGAGATAGTTCTTATTGTTATGGAGGTTCTAGTGTTATGAAAGTTATTTAAAGCTGTAATACAGATAGTCCTCCATTTATGACCATAACGGAGCCCAAAAATTTGTTGCTAAGCGAAACATTTCTTGAGTGAATTTTGCCCCGTTTTATGACCTTTCTTGCCGCAGTTGTTAAATTAATCACTCCAGTTGTTAAGTTAGTAACAGGCTTGTTAAGTGACTCTGGTTTCCCCACCGACTTTGCGTATAAGAAGGTCACAAAAGGGGATCACATGACCCTGGGGCACTGCAACCGTCATAAATATGAACCGGTCACTAAGCATCCAAGTTTTGATCACGTGGCCGCGGGGATGCTGCAATGGTGGTGTCTAAAATGGTCATAAGTCATTTTTTTCCCCCCAGAGTGTTGCAACTTTGAACGGTGACCAAATGAACTGTTGTGAGTTGAAAACTACCTGAAATTTGTTATTTTTACAGGCAAAGCCGCAGGGGACATTTTCAAGGATGGTTCCGTCTTATCCAATCCCGTGGCAGGGCTTGTCATTGGCGTCCTGGTGACCGTGATGGTGCAGAGTTCCAGCACATCTTCTTCCATCATCGTCAGCATGGTGTCTTCTTCACGTGAGTCAACCATGTAACAAGTTTTGGATGTTATAACTCATTTTGAGAGTTTGGATAGCGGCAAAACAGGGAAATTAAAGGCAGCAGTCAACTCAGAAATAGCCTGTCGTGCAAGTAATGGGTATTTTAAACAGGAGGGGCAATTCTGC
The DNA here is from genome assembly GCF_001527695.2 of Protobothrops mucrosquamatus. NCBI lineage: Eukaryota > Metazoa > Chordata > Lepidosauria > Squamata > Viperidae > Protobothrops > Protobothrops mucrosquamatus. Next base: position 11,501 of record NW_015391240.1, read on the forward strand.
TGGTATCATTTTTCCCTACCAGTGTCTCTGGAGATTCTCCGTCATCCAGGTCAAGGTTGTCCCAAAAGTGCTTTTTTTCAGGAGGCAACTGGACTTTCTTGTTTTTAATTTGAAGATGTTTCACTTCTCATCCCAGAAGCTTCTTCAGCTCTAACCAAATGGTGGGGGAAATGGAAGGATTTATACTCCTTGCAGAGAGCTGGTCATTTGCCTTCTTTTAGAGAGTCGTTGAGGCCACTTGGGGGTTTGTCTGTGTCCTCAGAGTCACCTGAGTAGTGCAAATGGGTGTGGGGGATTCTTGGAACTGCTGAAAGGGCTGTGTTCCACACCCATTTGCACCACTCAGGTGACTCTGAGGACACAGACAAACCTCCAAGTGGCCTCAACGACTCTCTAAAAGAAGGCAAATGACCAGCTGTCTGCAAGGAGTATAAATCCTTCCATTCCCCACCATCCAGTCAGAGCCGAAGAAGCTTCTGGGACGAGAGGCGAAACGTCTTCAAAGAAAAACAAGAAAGTCCAGTTGCCTCCCGAAAAAAAGCACCTTTGGGTTTCCCTACCAGTGTTACCCAGATGAACAAAAGCACACATGATAGCATTTTATGACATCCTTCTTTAAATGAGAAGATACTATAAAGATTATTCTTTTGCAGTCCTCAACAGAAATGGACTCAATCTTCAGCGAGAGGCGGGCTCAATTTGTAATTGCACAATTCTTGTTTCAGTCGTTTCCTCAAGGGAAAAAAAAATATTAACAAGAGGAAAAAAGGGAAGTGTGCTGGTCTAAAACAGAGCATCCACTTAATAATCACTTGATAATTAAATTAAATTAAATTAAATTAAATTAAATTAAATTAAATTAAATTAAATTAAATTAAATTAAATTAAATTAAATTAAATTAAATTAAATTAAATTAAATTAAATTATTGTATTGTATTGTATTGTATTGTATTGTATTGTATTGTATTGTATTGTATTGAAAATGTTTTCCTGGTGGTTCATCTTGCATGTTTCTTTCTACATGTAAATCAAACACTAGATAAACATCTTTTCTCCAAACTTACTTGGGGTTGATCTGGGGGAAACATGATAACAGTCTTCCAATATTTTCAAGGGGCAATATTCAGTTGCCCCTTGAAAAAGCACCAGGACATGGAAACTAATCAAGGAGAGAAGCAATCTAGAATTAAGGAGAAACTTCCTGACAGTGAGAACAAATAATCAGTGGAACGGCTTGCCTTCAGAAGTTGTGGGTGCTCCATCACTGGAGGTTTTTTTAGGAAGAGATTGGACAACTATTTGTCCAGAATGTTATAGTGTCTCCTGCTTGAACAGAGGGTTGGACTAGAGGACCTCCAAGGTCCCTTCTAACTATTTTATTCTGTATTTTGTTTTCTGGTGAGATTGGGCTCGTGGTTTGCTTCCAGTTGTATTTATCCAAGGAATTGTTTAATGATGAAGGTGGCTTTGGAGAAGGATAGCACTCTAGGAACCCCCGCTGAAAGGAGGCATGTGTGAAAACAATGATCCTTGCTAAATGTGTAACGGCCAGACACAATTTATGAGAAATTGTATTGAGAAATACCTTGACTCCTTATTCCTCAGGTGTGAACCCATTTGTCTCGTTCATCCCACTGTCACCTGTACTTATTGTTATTGCCTATTTATTTTTGCAGTATTGAATGTTAAGCATGCTATCCCGATCATAATGGGAGCCAACATTGGGACTTCGGTGACAAACACCATTGTGGCACTCATGCAGGCTGGCGACAGGAATGAATTTAGAAGGTATCAGATTCTTATCTTAAGGCACGCTGGTAGCAATCAGGATAATAATGTCACTGCCGTGGAAGAATGCCCAAGAAGCCTATAAAACTAGCAAAATCTAAATGTTAATGCAATTCGTCATCATCTCAACTTCCAACAGCTTGTTTAGTGACCAACAACACTGAAAAACGTGAGTTAGAACCGTTTTCCACAGTGATGACCATTGCAGCATCTGCAGGTCGCCTGATCAAAATCCAGAGGCTTGGCAACTGACTCGTATTTATGACGGTTGCACTGTCCGGGAGTCATTTTGTGATAGGCAAAATCAATGGGAAAGCTAAATTCACTTAACAACCAGGTTACTAACTTAACAACTGCAGTGATTCACTTAAGAACTGTGGCGAGGAAGGTCGTAAAATGAGGCAAAACTCATTTAACCACTATCTGTGCATCAATGCAATAAAACTCCTTCATAAAAAGCCTATTATATCATCATCGCCACCGTGTTGCTGTTGTTGTTAGCTGCGAAGTCGTATCTGACCCATCGCGACCTCATGGGCAACGTTCCTCCAGGCCTTCCTGTCCTCTACCATCTTCTGGAGTCCATTGAAGCTCACGCCTACTACTTCAGTGACTCCATCCAGCCCCCTCATTCTCTGTCGTCCCCTTCTTCTCTTGCCCTCAATCTTTCCCAGCATTAGGCTCTTCTCCAGTGAGTCCTTCCTTCTCATTAGGTGGCCAAATTATTTGAGTTTCAACTTCAGGATCTGGCCTTCTAAAGAGCAGTCAGGGTTGATCTCCTCTAGGACTGACCGGTTTGATCGCCTTGCAGTCCAGGGGACTCGCAGGAGTCTTCTCCAGCACCATAGTTCAAAGGCCTCCATTCTTTGGCGCTGAGCCTTTTTTATGGTCCAACTTTCACAGCCGTACATTGCAACTGGGAACCACCGTAGCTATACTATAATGCAGGAGAAAGGGAAAAACAGCCCCTGGTCTTCCTTTTAGACTGGCAAAAAGCCAGCAGAAAAATATCTGTCTTATACTTCAACGGTAAATATTTCCTTGAGTTTTTCCTGTTCTCTGCTTTCCCCAGCCTGGTTATCTCTGTACTTTACTTATAAGTTACCACAAGCCCTGACAGTTATGCAACTGAAAGGAAAGGATATTGGAAAGGATGAAGGTTTTGATTTGCTTTGCATCTATCCAAGCAACGTATAATTTTTTCTTAGTTTATTCATCAGTGTTAGAACCTTGCATAAACTCGTAAGCCCGCTGATCCAAGCGATTTGTTTCCTTATGGCAATCTATGTCTTCCTCCCCCGCCCCTTTGGTAGACATCAGTGAAATAGGCCTTGAGTTGCAATTTTTGGCACGTAACCTCTTCCAATATTTTCAAAATTCATTCCCGTATGCCAAGGACTGCGTCTTCTCTTATACTCCTCGAGACGAGTCTGGTTGACCTTCTTCAGAGCTTTAAGCAAAGGGTCAACGGGAGGAACGATCTAAAAATCATTTCCTCAAAAGCCCTTCTGTAAACTAGGATCCGAACTGCCCTAAGTGTGTTTGGAGCAGGTGGCCTGTGGATTTAACAAATTATTTAGCAATCTTTCCTGGAATCGTACCATAGCTGAGTAGAGCTGGATTTATTTTATATAGCTCTTCAGCTCGATAGTAGTTCTGCTAAGACTGGCACCTTCATAAACTCAGAGTCCACCTGAATTTGGGAAGCTTTTTATGAAATAATCACCATTCGTTCAATTTGAGCAGAGGGGCATGGTGGCCTAGAGGCGAAGACGCTCGCCTCCCACTCGCAAGGTTGAGAGTTCAATCCTAGGCAGCTATCGGGGCACAAATAGGAAATATCTGCTGCTAACTCCACGTAGGCATCAGGAAGGGCATCCAGCCAGTAAATGCTCAGGTCCATTCAACCGTTCCCAACTCCACCCAGAATAAAAGGATTAAAGGATCGTAAAAAAAGGGGAGGGAGTCAATTTGACGAGACCAACAAACCTTATCAATTATCATTGTGTTATCCCATTGCACGTTCCACTCTTATTCCAGAAAATCCGTGAAGCAAGGAATATAGAAAGGCAGAACCTGGAACCTCTGTTCTCCATCGTAGATTTGCAGAAAAAAGAATATATTATTTTGTTGACCCTCTTTTGATGTCTTTGGTTGTCCTTTTGCTGGATTTCTCCTGATCGCTCTTGATTTGTTTGTTTGTTTTCCTCCAGGGCCTTCGCTGGCGCCACTGTCCACGATTTCTTTAACTGGCTTTCCGTGTTTGTCCTGTTGCCCCTTGAAATTGTCTCTCAGTATCTCTACCGCCTGACCAGTCTTATTGTGGACTCGTTTCAGCTGGAGAGTGGGGAAAACGCCCCGGAATTACTAAAAGTCATCACAGATCCCTTCACAAAACTCATCATCCAGGTAAATGTCTTCCCTTATTGATTTAATGTTTACTAGGAACAGGTTAATCAGACCTGTATTGGCCCTTCACGAATGCCATGCTAGGAATGAAAAAATATATATCACTCCGTAACATCTGTGGAGATTCTTCATTATCCAGGGTCAAGGTTGTCCCAAAGGTGCTTTTTTCAAGATGCAACTGGACTTCCTTGTTTTTCTTTGAAGACGTTTTGCTTCTCATCCCAGAAGCTTCTTCAGCTCTGACTGGATGGTGGGGAAAGGAAGGATTTATACTCCTTGTAGACAGCTGGTCGTTTGCCTTCTTTTAGAGAGTCGTTGAGGCCACTTGCAGGTTTATCTGTGTCCTCAATGGTGCTTTTTCAAGGGGCAACTGGACTTTCTTGTCTTTTCTTTGAAGATGTTTTGCTTCTCATTCCAGAAGCTTCTTCATAAATGGAAGGATTTATACTCCTTGAAGACAGCTGGTCATTTGCCTTCTTTTAGAGAGTTGTTGAGGCCACCTGGAGGTTTATCTGGGCCCTCGGGGTCCCCTGGGTGGTGCAAATGAGCATGGAGCCTTCTTGGTACTGCTGAAAGGGTTATAAGAAGGCTCCACACCCATTTGCAGCACTCAAGTCACCTTGAGGACACAGACAAACCTCCAAGTGGCCTCAAGGACTCTCTAAAAGAATGCAAATGACCAGCTGTCTGCAAGGAGTATAAATCCTTCCATTTCCCCACCAATTAAGTCAGAGCTGAAGAAGCTTCTGGGATGAGAAGCGAAACGTCTTCAAATAAAAGACAAGAAAGTTCAGTTGCCCCTTGAAAAAGCACCATTGAGGACACAGATAAACCTGCAAGTGGTCTCAACGACCCTCTAAAAGGATACAAATGACCAGCTGTCTGCAAGGAGTATAAATCCTTCCATTTCCCCACCAATTCAGTCAGAGCTGAAGAAGCTTCTTGGATGAGAAGCGAAACGTCTTCAAAGAAAAACAAGAAAGTCCAGTTGCCCCCTGAAAAAGCATCTTTGGGACAAGCACTCCATAAATTTTATGAGTTTTATTACTGAGAAACAGGCCGCAAAGAATATGCAAACAACTGTCTTTCCAAGTTCAGGATCCCAGCTACATCTTTACCCATCTAGGTCTTTTTAGATTACTAACACCTCATGTTAGACTCCTTGAATCTTCATAGCCTCAGCGGACATCTTGTTCGACCTTTCAGAAAATTAAAACCTTCTACTCTAGACAACTAGTATCATTGCCTCGCCGTTATTTCACACTTACAATATTCTTTTTTTGAAAAAGTCTTCCCGGTGCGATTCTTTTTTTCCTATTTTTCCTTCTTTTTGTTTCCTCCTTTGAAAGATTGGAAGGATTATACGCAATTCTAATACTGCTCCTGTTGATTTAATCGAATGCTATTATCCTTATTCTGCGCTGGCAATCCTCTTTTTTTTTTTTTTTTTTGGACCAGGATACATTTCATTCTGTTCTGGGCACCCAGAGAGCCCCAAATTAATACTTGGGGGGGAAAAGCAACAACAGAAGAGCAGCTTCTTCTATGGAAATAATAATAATAATAATAAAGTTGGAAGGGACCTTGGAGGTCATCTAGTCCAACCCCCTGCTCAGGCAGGAACGTGTCACAATGCATGTTCTGTAACACTGGATTCAAGTCGATCCTAATCTTCAAAGCTTGTCCTGAAGATCAGAATAAGCAAACAAAACAAAACAAAACAAAACAAATGTTTCTTGGCCACAATTATAGATGCCTAAAAGGGTAGTTAGCGAGATCCATTTTCTAACCAGTGCTATTTCATTTTGCTGTTCTGTTAGCTTTTCAAATATGATGAGTCACATTGAGCTGGCCTTTCGGAAGACGCAAGGCGAGAAAAAGTCCATCTGATTAAGGGTGCACCCTTCCACTGACACAATAAATTTGATATCCATTTCGCTTCCTTTGATTAATAGCTCGATAAGTCGGTGATAAGTGCAATCGCCACAGGAGACGAATCAGCGAAAAATAAAAGCCTGGTGAAAGTGTGGTGCAAAACTAAAACCAACGTGGTGAGTGTTGAGCTAAGGAATCGTTTTGTGCAGATAAGATGCTGGCTTATTGTTTAATTAGTCGCTTTTATGTTTCCCTCTGATAACCAATTGCTAAATGAAGCGGGATGATAATGTACGATAATGTGCTACGTATTCAGTCTTCTAGAAACCCCAAACGGGGATTGTTTTTACTGTTCTGGAAAGCGTATATATTAATAATGTAATATATCATACCGAACTTGGGTCTCCTAGAATCTGAATATGTACATAAACGTACCCAATTTGATTCACGCGGGATATTATAAAAATTCAAACAGTGGAAAAGCTAATTCAGGTAATCCTTGACGTGCAACCGCTTGTTTAGGGACGGTTCAAAGTTATAACAGCCCTGGGAAAAAAAGTGATTTACGACCGTTTGTCACACTGACGCAGCATTTCTACGATCCTGTGATCAAAATGTGGTTGCTTGGCAACTGGCCCGCATTTATGACGGTTGCATTTTGTCCAGGGATCACGTGATCACTTTTTGTAAATTTCCCAGCTGGCTTTTGACAAGCAAAGTCAAAGGGGGAAGCCAGGTTCATTTAACAACTGCAGTGCTTCACTTAACAACCGTGGCAAAAAAACCAAAAAAAGTTGTAAAATGAGGCCCATCCTGCCTCGCTTAACCAGGAAAATTTGGGGTTCAGCTGCAGTCGTAAGTCAAGGACTCCTTGTATGGTAACTATCTTCACCTATAGCAGGGGTAGGCAACCTTGGCTCTTTTATGACTGGTGGACTTCAACTCCCAGAATTCCTGAGCCAGCCATGCTGAGGGGAAAGGGAGAGGGTTCCAAGCTGAGCCATGCTGGCTCAGGAATTCTGGGAGTTGAAGTCCACAAGTCATAAAAGAGCCAAGGTTGCCTACCCCTGCTCTAAACTAATAAAGTCTACATTAATTAACATTAATTATGCTTTCATATGTTCCTCTAACTGAGGGGTCTTCAAACTTGGCTCTTTTATGACTGGTGGACTTCAACTCCCAGAATTCCTGAGCCAGCCATGCTGAGGGGAAAGGGAGAGGTTTCCAAGCTGAGCCATGCTGGCTCAGGAATTCTGGGAGTTGAAATCCATGAGTCATGAAGGGGCCAAAGTTTCCCTAATGCTGGCTCAGGAATTCTGGGAGTTGAAGTCCACAAGTCATAAAAGAGCCAAGGTTGCCTACCCCTGGCCTATAGTGTTTAACTATATGAGGATCTGGGAGAGAAACTCATGGTGTAATCATCATTCAGACTGATTCGTATTCATGAATTGGGTGTTTATTAGTACTAAGTGAGAGTTAGTTTGGGAGAGTGGTTAAAGACAGTGGATTAGAAATCGGGAGAACGTGAGTTCTAGTTCTCCTTCTTAGGCATGGAACCATCTGAGAGACCATGAGCCAGCCCAGCATTTCAAACCAATACAGGGGAATCTTTGTGGCTCAGGGTGGACATGAGGGGCCCTTGGTGGTTTCCTTTCAGACGTTTCATGACCCAACTAGGTAACATCATCAGTGCTAGAAGAGAGTAGGGTATGTGGAGAGGAGGAGGAGGAGGAAGAAAGGACTGTGGAGTCCTTGGTGCTCTCTGAGCTTGGTGTTTTCCTTGCAGATGTTTCATGACCCAAACTAGGTAACATCATCAATGCTAGAAAGGAGGGGGATTTGCAGAAAGAAGGAGGAGGAGGAGGAGGAGGAAGAAGAAGAGGGGAGGAAGATGACAATTGTGGGATCCTTGGTAGCCTCTGAGTTTGCTTGTTATCTTGCAGACGTTTCATTACTCAAACTAGGGAACATCATCAGTGCTAGAAGGGAATGGGATTTGCAGAGAGGAGGAGGAGAAGGAGGACAACTGTGGGGTCCTTGGTGCTCTCTGAGCTGGGTGGTTTTCTTGCAGACGTTTCATGACCCAAACTAGGTAACATCATCCCTGCTAGAAGGGAATGCGCTACTCCATATTAGCACTGATGATGTTACCTAGTTTGGGTCATGAAACGTCTGCAGGAAAGCCACCAAGCATGGAGAGCGCCAAGGACTTCACAATTTCAAACCACTTCTGGAAATCTTGCCAAGAAAGCTGCAGGGATTTATCTACAGGCTTCCCAGGAGTGGGTGCCCCATCACTGGAGGTTTTTAGGAAAAGGTTGAACTGTATTTTTGTTTGGGATGGTACAAGGTTTCCTGCCTTGGGCTGGGCGTTTGCATTAGAAGACCTTCGCAACCTTGTGATTCTCTTATTCTGTGAATTAATATTTCACCGTGATGGGTGAGGTTGGCAGGCAGAAAGAGGGCCAGCATGAAAGGATCCATAGTTCCATAATTTTCACACCTAAGATGAATTAGCGACTGTGGCTGTCATGTTTTTGAATAACAATAATAATATAATAATTATAATAATTATAATAATAAAATAATAATAGCGCCTAAATTAGCATAATGTGAATGGACTGGTTTTCATTGAGCTATCTTATGTCAATGCCTAGGTGGAACTGAATAGCACCATCCCAGCCTCCGAAAACTGCACATCTCCAGATCTTTGCTGGATCAATGGAAACATGACTTGGACGGTCAAGAATGTGTCGCAAACAGAAAATCTGGCAAAATGTAAGGAAAGGGGGTTGCCTTACTGTTCTCTGAAGGTATAAGATCCGTTTTCAAAGCAGGAGAGGACCAGATATTATGAAAGGAAAATGTCAGGTTTGGTGCTGGATGTGCTGCTGCTGGAATAGAGAAGATGTTGGTGGCCATCGTGTTAGAAGGACAACTGAATCACTATTGGCTTTGGATGGGGGCAAAAGGAATAGAGTAGAGTAGAGTAGAGTAGAGTAGAGTAGAGTAGAGTAGAGTAGAATAGAATAGAATAGAATAGAATAGAATAGAATAGAATAGAATAGAGCAGAGAAGAGAAGAGAAGAGAAGAGAAGAGTAGAATAGAGTAGAATAGAGTAGAATAGAGTAGAGTGAATAGAATAGAATAGAGTAGAGTAGAGTAGAGTAGAGTAGAGTAGAGTAGAGTAGAGAGTAGAGAGTAGAGAGTAGAGAGTAGAGTAGTGTAGAAGAAATGAAGAATAGAGTAGAGTAGAATAGAATAGAATAGAATAGAATAGAATAGAATAGAATAGAATAGAATAGTTGGAAGGGACCTTGGAGGTCTTCTAGTCCAACCCCTGCTCAGGCAGGAAACCCTATACAATTTTGGACAAATGGTTGTCCAATCTTTGCTTAAAAACTTCCAGTGTTGGAGCATTCACAACTTCTGGAGGCAAGGAGTTCCACTGATTAATTGTTCTAACTGCAGTTGTTAAGTCAGTAACAAGTGGTTGTTATACAAAATCTGGTTTCCCCCTTGATTTTATTTGGTTGCAAAAGGGGATCACGTGACGCCGGGACACTGCAACCGTCATAAATATGAACCAAGCATCCAAATTTTGGTCAGGTGACCATAGGGATGTGGCAACAGTCATAAGGGTGCTGTTTTAACTTTGAACAGTCACCAAACGAACAGTTGTAAGTCAAGGGCCACCTGTACTTTGTGGAAGTGCAAATTGTTAGCATCTGAATTAATACTTAAGTTACGTGTGAGTTTGGGAAAGGAGGAAGGAATGGTCCAAATCACGAGTACCAGCAAAATAAGTCCAAAAAGTGAAGAGGGGTGGCCACATCTGAAGCATTGCCTGTAAAAACACTAGTGGAGTTGTGATTGTACAACCGCCATCTTGACTTTCAACCCTGACCATCAATTTTCCCGCCACAATGGGACATTTAACGTCGTTTGACTTTTGTTGACTTGACTCTTCTCCTTTTGTAGGCGAGCACATTTTTGTAGGATCCCAGCTGCAGGACCTGGCCGTTGGTCTAATCCTGCTTGCTCTCTCTTTGCTCGTTCTCTGCACTTGCTTGGTGTTGATCGTCAAGCTTCTGAACTCGGTCCTCAAAGGACAAGTCGCCAACGTGATCAAGAAAACACTCAATACAGGTAAGTGTTTCTCACTGTTTGTTTGCTTGGGTTTTTTCTTTTTCTTTTGGGTATCTAACTTTTATTAAAGTTTTAAACAAGGAGATAAAAATGAAATACAAGGGAATGTAAGGTAAGAAAGAAAAAAAAAGCAAAAGAAAAAAGCCAGGAGGAGGGCGGGGGGGGGGGAGAGAAGCAAAAAGTGCAAGACATGAAAACGAAAGTTGAACAAAAAATCGTAAAAACAAAAAGTGCAAAAATATTTTTTTGAAAAGACATTGAAAAGTGGCTTTTTCGTAGCAGTTATAAGGTCAAAAGTATTTCAGATTAGAATAGAACAGAACAGAACAGAACAGAACAGAACAGAATAGAATAGAATAGAGAATAGAATATAGAATAGAAAATAGAAGAGAATAGAATAGAGAATAGAATATAGAATATAGAATAGAAAATAGAATAGAATAGAATAGAATAGAATAGAATAGAATAGAATAGAATAGAATAGAAAATAGAATAGAAAAAGAAGAGAGAAGAGAAGAGAAGAGAAAAGAGAAGAGAAAAGAGAAGAGACGAGAAGAGAGAATAGAATAAAATAGAAAATAGAAGAGAAGAGAAGAGAAGAGAGAATAGAATAGAATAGAAAAAGAAGAATAGAATAGAATAGAATAGAAAATAGAATAAAAAAGAAGAGAGAATAGAATAGAATAGAAAATAGAAGAGAAGAGAGAATAGAGGAGAAGAGAAAATAGAATAGAATAGAATAGAATAGAATAGAATAGAATAGAATAGAATAGAATAGAATAGAATAGAATAGAATATTCTCCAAAGGGCCAGAAGGCAGGACAAGAAGCAACAGAGGGAAACTAACCAAGGAGAGAAGCAACCTAGAACTAAGGAGAAATTTCCTGACAGTGAGGACGATTAACCAGTGGAACTACTTGCCTCCAGAAGTTGTAGGTGCTCCGACACTGGAGGGTTTTAAGAAGAGGTTGTCTGAAATGGTAGAGGGCTTCCTGCGTGAGCAGGGGGTTGGACTAGAAGGCCTCCAAGGTCCCTTCCAGCTCTGTTATTCTGTTACAATATTTAAGACAAAGGATTAGGTAGAACAGAACGTGCGGCATAAACCTGGCATCTCTTATGTTTCCGTTTTCCAGATTTTCCGTTTCCATTTTCTTGGGTAACCGGTTATTTGGCTATGCTCGTAGGAGCTGGTATGACCTTCATCGTCCAAAGCAGTTCAGTCTTCACCTCTGCTATTACTCCACTTGTTGGTAAGAGAGTTTTATGTATGTACGTGACACAACAGGCCTTTTTGTTATTATATTTTGTTTGTGTGTGCATTTAAACAAAGTAGAATCCGCCGATGTTTCATTTGCTGGATTAATCTGCAGCAGGGTAGCTGCTGCATTATATACCACAGTAGAGACAGTCCTCGTCTTACAACAGCTCATTTAGTGACCGTTCAAAGTTACAACGCCCTGAAAAAAGGGACTTACAACCAATTTTCACACTTACGACCGTCACAGCCTCCCCATGATCACGTGATTTACATGCAGACGCTTGAGCACTGACTCAAATTTATGATCATTCTGCTGACAGTTGGCAGAATCAGCCTGCAGTGCTGCATTCCAACCACTGCGCCACCACAGCTACTATCTACCGCCAATTTGCTTTGACCGTTAGTAGCTCAGATTTTTGTAGAGAGCTTAAGCTTGCCGTTAACCTTTATATCAGTTTGAACTGCCTGGGATTTCCGGATTTCCCCACAGCTTGAAAGCAAGGATCCTACTGTGATTCAGAATTGTGGACTCTGGGAAAGCCACTCGCTCAAAACAAATTGATGCAGATGAAACATTTTGAAGTCTATAGCGTTGTATATCATTACAATGAAATGACGCAATTCCTCCTCTTTTCTTCCCATCAGGAATTGGGGTTATAAGTATAGAACGGGCCTACCCCCTAACCTTGGGATCAAATATCGGGACAACGACAACAGCCATCCTAGCTGCAATGGCCAGCCCTGGAAACCGGCTGAAATATTCCTTACAGGTGAGCATTTTTTGGTATTTGAAAACCTCTTTTGTTGACAGAACACACGATTCAACTAAAATGACTCCCATCTCTCTTGGGTTTTTAACGTTGTTTTCACCACAACCTTTTCCTTTTAGGTCCAAAAAGGGGCATCCTTAGTTTGTTACTGTTACTTCAAACCAAGGATTTAAACTGGTTCAGAAAAGAAGCAGAAACTCTGGATGGCTACTTTTAGCTACCTAGCCCAAAATGCAGTTTGTAGTAACTGGGATTAAGTGGATCTGGGGTTAGGATCAGAAGAGAGAGAAAAGCACAACATTGCAACTTTATTGCAGTGGCTTGCAGTGTTTTGTAATACCTACCCTTAGTTATAGTTGTTATTAAGAGTTGGCGTCATCTGTTTATTGAAGAGAAGGACGAGGGGTGACATGATAGCAGTGCTCAAATATCTCAGGGGTTGCCATAAAGAAGAGGGAGTCAAGCTATTCTCCAAAGCACCTGAAGGCAGGACAAGAAGCAACGGAGGGAAACTCTTCAAGGAGAGAAACAACCTGGAACTAAGGAGAAATTTCCTGACAGTTAGAACAATTAATCAGTGGAACAACCTGCCTCCAGAAGTTGTGGGTGCTCCAACACTAAAAGTTTTTAAGAAGAGATTTTGACTGAAATCTCCCTTTATAAAGCTACTATCTGTTGGTTTCTTGCCCTCCCCATAGACCAGTGGTGGTGAACCTATGGCACGGGTGCCAGGGGCGGCACTCAGAGTCCTCTCTGTGGGCATGCGTGCCGTTGCCCCAGTCCTAGGCCTTCAGCTGGGTTTTATAAAACCTTTTCACTTTAGGCCTCCGCCGCCGTGTGCAAAAAAAAAAGGTTCAATCAATCAATCAATTTCAACTTCTCGCGGGGAAAAAAAAAGAATCTTGCAAAGTTGGAATTGATTGATTGAACTTTTTAGTCCCACCCAGTCTGCTGTTACCACCGCAGCCACGCCCAGCCAATAGGCCACACCCACCCAATGGGCCACACTCATCCGGCACCCGATGATGCATAAGTGGGTTTTGGGTTGCAGTTTGGGCACTCGGTCTCTAAAAGTTTCACCATCACTGCCGTAGACACTATGGAGAATATATCCACCTTCTGTTTCCTGTGAAGTCCTTCAGAGTTGGAAAGATAGCTATCATCTCTCCCGTTAGCCTTCTCTTCTTTGACAGATGATCCTTTTCCAGTTTTAGTTCAGATGGAAGCCAACCTCGACCATTTTGTTCTGAATTCGGATTCGATTTCAAAGCAAAGAAGCACTCACGTCTCTAATGCAGAGGACAAAAATGTACCTATCCGATTCATGAAGTTAAACTCACAAAAACGATCACGGTCAGATCAAGAACACTGTAGAGACGAGATCTAAACTCTTTCCCTGTGTTTAAATGCTCTTGTTGCCAATCATCCAGCTAGCGAATTCAACATTGAGGAAACTTTGAAGTGCCCTAAAAGATAAATTTTATTGAATACACATCAGGGTACTGAAGAAGCAAAACCAACCCTGTCTTTCCCACGTGAAAATCTGGTTAGTTAACAATAGCTTTCCATAACCGCCCACCCACCAAGTGTTCACGTTGCCCAATGATGCCTCTTTAGTTTATTATGGGAAAGGTCCACTTCTCCGTCAGACATCTGCTTTTCTGACCTTGGCTCTCGTGGTCCATGGACAACATCTTAAAAAACTCTCGTTTCTTTTCCAGGTTTCCCTTTCCCCCTGTTTCTATGGCAAGCTGAGTAGCGACAGAAGTTAGTAAGCATCTTAGAAATTCAACCTTGACACTTGCCATCTTTTTCAAAGCGGTCATATTAACTGGATATTTTAGGGGGAAAGGGGGGCCTTAAAACATGCTGGTTCTTGATACTTATGTAGCCTAAGTATACCCCATGTGAAGCCATCAACCATCAGGTTTTACCGGTTTTTAACAGCCACGTGAGCTGTCTAAGGATTTTCTCTGGCATGGCTCCTATTCCTTTGAACCGGGAGTTGTGTAGCAGGGAACCGGGTTGTTTATACAACCTGGGAGGTCTCAATAAGCCAGGTAATAGGAGAGGTTTTAGTGTCAGAAAAGAAAACAAGGGATAATTGTAGGGTATGTACGTGTGGTGCATTGTCTCGGTGTTCCTCTGACGTCTCCTTTGAACTGTGTTTGTTTCCAGATTGCTTTGTGCCATTTCTTTTTCAATATCTCCGGGATTATCCTCTGGTACCCGATACCTTTTATGCGCATCCCCATCCGCTTGTCAAAAGCCTTGGGGAACATCACCGCCAAGTACCGATGGTTCGCCATTTTCTACCTCCTCTCCTGCTTCTTCTTGATCCCTTTGGCCGTGTTTGGCCTCTCGGTGGCTGGTTGGCCCTACCTGGTGGCTGTGGCCGTCCCCATCTTTGCGGCCTTGATCTTCGTGCTCACCGTCCACCTTCTGCAGAAGAAGAAGCCACACCTGCTCCCCGAGAAGCTTCGGAATTGGGACTTCCTTCCTCGGTGGATGCACTCCTTGCGGCCCTGGGATGACGTCATCACCGCCGCAAGCGTCGCCTGTGGCAGATATTGCTGCTGCTGTTGCAAACGTTGTCGGAACAAGGCGGGTGAGCCAAGCGAAGAAGCCAAGCAAACGAAAGCGATGGAAGTTCACGAGAATCCTGTATCGCTGGCCGATGAAGAGAACTGCCTTTCCAAGGCCTCAAAAGCAGAGCAAGCGGTCCCGAGCACCACTGCCTTGTAGCAGAAAGGGAGATGTTGAGAGTGGAGGTCCAAGGACAGAATGCTGGGGATCTGCGTAGAGGGAAAACAGGGAACGTGTCCCAGTGACTTGAACTCCGTGAGAAGACTGAACTAGTGATGGGTAACGGTGGTTGTCAGGACCCCTTAAGTCATGTCTAAATCACAAGATGCCCATTCAAAATATCAGTAAGGTCAAGGCCTTACCTCACATCTACTCAAGCCAGGGAACAAGTGAAGTCCTGTACTTTTTCTCCAAGATAAGGAAGGCCTGTGGGCAGGTACGCCACTTGTGTTTTAGAGATGTGTGGGCAAACACTGCCCACCACTGCTAAAACTCTCTCATTTGTAGTCCTGTAGAAGCCCAACGTACTCCAAGTTCTTCATCGTCATCAGACCCACAAGTAGGACATCTAGCCATGTGTCATGTCATATCTCAGTTGGATCAGGATTTCAGCAAGAGCTTTAAAGCCGCGTTTCCTTCGAGCGTTCAGGCATATGCCATTGTTAAAACGAAAATGTAATATAGTGTGTTCCACACCGATCTCTTCAACCATACGAATCTTCTAAAACCTTTCAGACGGGCTGGTTGAGGTGTGTGTTCAAGAAATTATCTATCTATCTATATTTTAGTACTGTAGGTTCTGTGGTTTGTGCAATTTATGAAATTTCTAGAGCACTTGTCTTTTACGGGCCTAAATTATTCGAAGGCTGAATTTAGAGAACAATTGTTGGAGAATTTAGCTGCTATATCTCTGTATGATATGCAGGAACGCCGTTTCTGGTTTACAGACACAGGATAGAGAGAAAGAAGAGGGTACACGGGAGGGGGGGCATTCACAGGTTTTCTCCTCCTGGCTAGATTAAATTATGGGGGGAAAAATGTGTTTTAAGGAAGTGAATTGCCCTAAAAATATTACCTCATGTTCCAGACGCATTAACTCATGGAATGTCCCAAAACCGGGTGAGATAAACCCTTATTGCTCTTGCATACAACCTTTTTTACCTCTGTTGTCGGGTGCGAGGGTGTCTGATTGTGTGTGCACTGCTCTGTAAATGGGTCTAGGACAGCTCGCCACAGCCAGCTGCCATGGCACAACTCATCGTGGGACAAGAGTTACAGTAATATGGAAGAAATGGTGGAAGAGAATCCTTAAAGTAAGGATGCCAAAGGACGGACAAAATTTGAATGGCAAAAAATGTAAATTATTTTAAATAATTAAATTGAATTGAATCCCAAGGCAAGTTGGCCACGGCCACTTGGCCACGGCGAGTTGTCCTATTCCACTGTAAACAATAGTTTGTTGACAAGCAGCGGTATACAAACCAGCCTTCAAGATCAATGAAGAGAAACTCTTTTAACTAGGGGTTCTTTAGATCTTAGGAACAAATTTACGTAGACGACGTTGCAGTTCATAACTTTTGCTGGCATGTGGGGGGAAAAAAACTCATTTCAAGCCACTGAGAAGTCAACCAGGATGGAACCTGGTTACCAAGATTATTGTAAGCCCCTGCTGTGGAGAAAAAAAATTAGCCTTTTGCTTCAAGGTAAAATATTAGGTCAGCAAGATCAAACAGAGAATTAATTCATATCTTGAGATGTGCTGTGCTCTATTACAGTTTAATGCCCCTTGCGTTCTGCTTGGTAACCTAAATCCAATTATTATCGTCCTGTTTATTACCTCGTGGGCTGATATTCTGGCAGCTGATATGACAATCCATCCATTTTCCTCATGATGCCCTTTATTGCAAAACTTTATTCTACATTTCTTGGAATGTACTATTATAAAGAATTTTATCTAGATATAGATATAGAATTAAACGTGAATCACTCTTATCAGAATCCCTGAGACTTAAAAGGGCTCAGCGACGAAGAATGGATTGTGCTGTTTTTTTAAAAAAAAAAATAAATTGCAAAGAGATTATCTCGGATAGGAATTCAGGCTGGAAGTCCATATAATGACCTTAGTATATGCTGGCTAAAAATATCAAAAAGAGTAGAAGGCAAATTCAGCTTTTTTAAAAAAAACAACAAAAAACAAAAAACGGATAGTTTACAGTGGAGAAATTGTCTGGGTCTTCCATTTATTGCTCCTGATTATCAGTGAAATTTAGAAGTGCTTATATATGCATTTCTTGGAAAGCAAATGAAGAGATCAAGCACTCCAATCTCATGCAGGTTTACTCAAAAGTAAATTACCTGTGCTTCACCCAAAAGGCCTTTTAATGGAAAAGTAATTTTGATGTATTTGTACTAGAAAGAGGCCACTTTTTTTTTTTTTTACAAATACTTGGATCTGCAGGGCTCCAAGTGCTTTTAAGAAAGTTACAGATTTAATCAACTTAGCAAAGATAGAAAACATGTGTAGCCTGGGTGGAAGATGGTGGTGATGGTTGATTCTCCAAGTTTGCTGTTTAGCTTCCCAACGTTTTGTCACCAGCTGGGTGACATCCTTCTGCTTCAGTTCTTCTCCACTTTTATTGATCTCATGTGGTCAATGGGTCCTGTGACCGACTCTCCATGACTTGTTACATGCCATGTGACCGGCTGGTGATGTTCATGTGAAGGTCACCAGGTGAGATCAATAAAAGAGAAGGAGGAGAAGGAGGAGGAGGAGGAGGAGAAGAAGAAGAAGAAGAAGAAGAAGAAGAAGAAGAAGAAGAAGAAGAAGAAGAAGAAGAAGAAGAAGAAGAAGAAGAAGAAGAAGAAGAAGAAGAAGAAGAGGAGGAGGAGGAGGAGGAGGAGGAGGAGGAGGAAGAGGAAGAGGAAGAGGAAGAGGAAGAGGAAGAGGAAGAGGAAGAGGAAGAAAAGGAAGCTTTTTCTGACACATTCAGAAGCTAAACAACCAGCCTAAAATGAAACCATCACCAACATTTGATCAGCTTTATGCAGAAATTGATTAATTACGATGCAATAGCATAGAAATGAAGTTTCTATGCAATTAATAATAATTGGCACCTGGCAGAAACAGCAGGACACAGCCAAAATAAAGCACTTAATAAACCAGGGGTCCAGAGGGGAGGGAAAGTCAGGAAAATCAAAATGGTGGCTGCAGCTATGCAATTAACCCGCCCGTTTTTGAGGGGACCTTTACCCAGTCTTTCTTCTCACGTTGTTTATGATAATGTTCTTATGTTGTTTGTTTGGGGGGGGCAGAAAATGTCTTCACATTCAATCATTAATATTAGCAGAAGGGTTTGCTCAGATTTGTGAAGCAGAATGCTACACCAATTCCGTAGACTTTCTGTCTTCTCAAAAACTTGGAGAAGAAGAACAGACGAATGCCTTTGTATTCCACCCCTGCTTTCTGCTTGGTCGACTCCGATGCTGTAACTCAATCTACCTCTTGTTCCCTTCGGTGGAATCGTGGTTTAGAGGGAAAGTGGGAACTCTTTCCAAGCAAAAGAAAGTTGGATTTCCAAGGGCCAACATGGCGAGTGGTTAAGGATTAGAGCAGCTGAAGTCAACTGACGGGGTTGAAGAACTAGCGGACACGTTCACAAAAGTTGAGAAGTAGAACATGTTTTCGGGCTGATTTAATATTATTTTATGTAGAACCAGGGGGATGCATAAGAAGGGGAGTAAATTGGACAAGACTGGGATTAGGAAAGAGAAAAGAATATACAACACACTTAATGTTTATACATACAGATATTATATTACTCTCTGCTTTATGAACCCAATATTTAAGCTCCCCCCGAGCTACTTTATTCGAGGGATGAATCAAACTGCATTTGGTACAATGTCCCCTTAATTCACCCATTTCATGCTGGATGGATAATGGTTGTGTTTTTCAGTCCCTAGGTAGAGAAATATGCGTAGTAAGGATTGGACATAAACGTAACCAAGAATGTGTTTTTGTCTTCATAACTTAATCTGGTGATTAGAAACCGACTTTTCATTCCTAAAGTGGAAGAAAGGCTGGCAAACTGAATCAGCAGGGAAACAAAATATTCATTTTGAACAGGGAAGATAGGTAAAGGAAGCCAAGTCCCACCACTGCTGCCATCTCCACCAGTTTTGTAGAACACTACATTTATGACTGCCATCCCACCACCTGCCAGTGGCATCTGCGTCACAATTATGGAATTAATTTAATGGATTCTATACGGCTGCCCGCTCCCAAAGACATGTGACAGGAGCAGGTGAGGCAACTAGCCGTTGATGTTAGCCACTGATGAATCTTCATCACCATGTTTAGTTCAACATCTTTAGTCAGCTGATTGCACAGTTAAACACCTGTTTTACAACCACCCAATGAACGTAGCCCGCTTTAACCCCAAAACAGCAGCAAACTGTTTAGCCAAGTTCTCACCAGGGTCATTAGGTTTTGATATGCGGGTGAAATTTGAA
>NW_015391240.1:31525-43667 GCF_001527695.2 Protobothrops mucrosquamatus
AAGTTGTAGATCAGACAGGAACATGGCCCCCATTTCACGTAAGGTGTCCTCATTAACCTCAACGTCCTCCTACTAACCCCACAAAAGAGGAAAGGACTCACAAGTCCAACTTGAAGGTCAATGTCGGTTTCACAGATAATTTAGGACCTTCAGTGTATCTCCTGCCTAACCATGAGTGTTTCCTGATTCTGTTTCTCCAACCTGGTGCTCTCTTGTTAATTTGAAGTTTGCTTGCTGGGATATGAATAGGTAACTGCAGTAGAAGACAACAGGCAGGTTCCAGTTTCAGGGAGGCTACCTTAAATTGTCCTGCCTTGCAATAAACAAAGTTATCTTCTGTCCGGTTGAAAACTAGGAGTTCTCCAGAGTCCCCTCTGAAAATATCGGATCATGGAACTGCATCTCTCTCTTTTTTTAGCATTTCCCATTATTTATAATGTGTTTTCTTTTTTTTTTAGTGTACAGTTTTGCATGTGTGTTCTCTAAGGAACGGCTTGTGAAATTTGAATTATGTATTTGCGTATTTTACAACGTTGTGGTGTTTATAAGGAATGTTGGGTGGGTGGAAAGTCTTCTGGAAAAGAATGAGTGGGAATATTGTTTGCTTTTAATAAGATTTGTTGGGGGGAAAAAAGCAAAACGCCTCTCGCGTCATGCTTTCATTTCTGTTATGCGTTAAAATATGGAACTATTATTATTTTGTTTTGTTTTTTACATCCTAGTCCTTTGGGCTTTTGTTTGTTTTGTAACGAGAGTTCTTCCTTAACTGTGGATAAAACAATGTAACGGATAAAACTACAAATGACCAAATATGTAAAATGGAATATTCTAATTTGGCATGGTTTTTGTCTCATTGGAAAAGAATGACAGGATATTGAATGCAATATTGAATGGAAAATTAAAAGATTTTGAAAAGACGATGAACGATGAAACTATATTTTTTATTAAAACCCCTCAGTTATAATAATGAAGTCCTGTTTTACATCATGTGTACATTTTATTTATAACCATACATACATGTGCGTACATTTATTTTCTACTACTTATGAATGCTACTCATTCATCATTCAATCAATCAATCAATCAATCAATCAATCATTCAGCAGGTTTTCAACCCAGGGATGACTCCTAGACAATATTTATTTTAATTTTGTCATTGCAAAAATAACCGTGCCATCCAAATTTTAATCCATGACCTTCTAATTCAAATAGCCTCTTATTCTGGAGGTTCACCCACTCTTTTAGCCAAACAACAAGCATCAAAATATAGTTTCAAATCTGGTAAACCCAACTTATCTCTTTCCTTAACATCTTGCAGTAGTTTGTATCTACACAATGGGGAAGATTGCCCATCTGATCTAAAGGATTAGATTATGGAAGACTGTCTATAATCCTATTTAAGATGGATTATGGCGTGTGGGTAATATTATCTGGAAGTATCAAACATAATCAAAGCCCCTTGTCAGTCAACAGGGATGCTGCTTTACCACCAACTTATCAAGTGCCTAGGAGCCAAAATGTTTTATAGATGGCACTTTGCCACCAGAAAAGTTAGCAAAAATGTTTAAAAATATGTCGGATAGGTGTTACTGGTACTATCATCTATCATGTTACGTCTACAGAGCATGGCATCTAAAACCACACGATCTCGAACCTTTAAATCCTTGTTTAAAGGCAACATCTGGAAGGCTTTTTTAATGGCACCTCATTAACTTCTGCTTCAGCCCTTAGGAAGCTTAAGGTTAAGATGTCAGCCTTTCAACGGGAAAACACAATAGTGTAATCAAATTATTTGCATTAATATCCACCTGCTGAAAAAGGGAGACGGGTTAGGAGAAAAGAAAAGCTTATTCTTGTCTCCATTGATGTGCACCTGAATTGATGGCCTGCTCAGAAATAAACCTGGTTGAACTGCAAAATGATGTTGTCTCCAGTGTGTAGTTAAAGAGGTTCTCAGCTAAGGCCTTCTTTGGTTTCCAAACGTCTTTGGAAATCTATACTATAACACAGCAGAGACAGATAAGTAGCAATGGATGATAGGCATCCATAAGGTAAGTTAGCTTGCCAAAAAAGCCAACACAGTGCTGGGCTGCATTAACAGAGGGATAGAATCAAGATCACGTGAAGTATTAATACCACTTTACAATGCCTTAGTAAGGCCACACTTGGAATACTGCATCCAGTTTTGGTCACCGCGATGTAAAAAAGATGCTGAGACTCTGGAAAGAGTACAGACAAGAGCAACAAAGATGATTAGGGGACTGGAAGCTAAAACATATAAGGAACGGTTGCTGGAATTGGGTATGTTTAGTTTAACGAAGAGAAGGATGAGGGGGGACATGATAGCAGTGTTCCAATATCTCAGGGGCTGCCCCAAAGAAGAGGGAGTCAAGCTATTCTTCAAAGCGCCTGAAGGCAGGACAAGAAGCAACGGATGGAAACTCATCAAGGAGAGAAGCAACTTAGAACTAAGGAGAAACTTCCTGAATGTTAGAACAATTAACCAGTGGAACCACCTGCCTCCAGAAGCGGTGAATGCTCCAACACTGGAAGTTTTTAAGAAGAGACTGGACAGCCATTTGTCTGAAATGGTGTAGGGTTCCTGCCTGGGCAGGGGGTTGGACTCGATGACCTCCAAGGTCCCTTCCAACTTTATTATTATTATTATTATTATTATTATTATTATTATTATTATTATTATTATTATTATTATNCTTTAAAAAAAAAAACCTTGAGTATTCATGCATTTATCTTCCTAGCTATATTTTATTACTCCTTTCCAATCAAGAAACTGTTGACACGGTGTTTTCCGCTCTCTAGTATCTACAATTTGACGTCATTACAGTTGTCACGTTGGCCTTCCCTACCTAGGCACCTGGTTATTATGGTGATTTCTGCAAATAAAATAAAGTCACGCCGTTTCACATGAGTGTAAATACGTCCTCCAGGGCCACCCGTTACATAACCGTGTTTTGAATATGTTCTTGGGGAAATAATACTGGATCGTAATATGGCAAGGTGTAGTTTTGAAAGAGTAATAGAAACCATGTTAAAGCATAGTCAAGTTTCCTTGGCTGTTGTGATGGCTGGGATTCTTCTTTGATCTAGCAAAATGTAATCATGGTTGACTGAGTCATTTTTAATTATGACTATCACCAACGGTCCTCAGCGTAGGAAGCTAGCTATAGTTTCTTTACCCTAATATATAATTATCTTACACCTGATACTCAGATAATCCTGAGCTGCTGCTAGTTTGGGAAGTTGAAAAATCAAATTCTCAGAAAGCAATGACAACCCAAATCTTCAGCCACCAACCTCAAGTTTCACTTTATCCTTGAGGATAATTAACGATGATTTTGCTTGTTGGCGTTTCGACCTCAAGAATCAATATATTTTGGAAAATTTTTGAGTATTTACTCATGTAGTAGGCTATATTGCTATTATCCTTCTCATCTTCTCCTTCATCGTCTTTTCTCATCTTCTCGTCTTTCTAACTATCTTCTCCCATTGGTATCTTATGATTTATCACTTGTTTTTTGTATCTTATGTTACAAAACATAACAATGATTTATCTGCAACTTTGTTGTTTGTATGTATGCTGTGAGCTTCTACACCAGAGACAAATTCTATTCTATTCTACTCTATTCTATTTTATTCTATTCTATTATTTCTATATTCTAGTGTAGTCTAGTCCAGTCTATAATCTATTCTATTCTAGTCTAATTTATTTTCTATTCTATTCTATTCTATTCTATTCTATTCTACTATATTCTATATTCTATGTTCTATTCTATTCTATTCTATTCTATTCTATTCTATTCTATTCTATTCTATTCTATTCTATTCCTTATTCTATTCTATTCTGTTCTATTCTCTTCTACTCTATTCTATTTTATTCTATTCTATTATTTCTATATTCTAGTGTAGTCTAGTCCAGTCTATAATCTATTCTATTCTAGTCTAATTTATTTTCTATTCTATTCTATTCTATTCTATTCTAGTCTAATTTATTTTCTATTCTATTCTATTCTATTCTATTCTATTCTATTCTATTCTATTCTATTCTATTCTATGTTCTATGTTCTATGTTCTATGTTCTATGTTCTATGTTCTATGTTCTATTCTATTCTATTCTACTCTATATTCTAGTCTAGTCTATAATTATTCTATTCTCTATTCTGTTCTATTCTATTCCTATTCTCTTCTATTTTTGATTTTCCATTTTCCATTCCGTTTCGTTCCATTCCATTGTATTATTATTCTATTCCAGCTCAGAACACAATTTTCTGAGGCTAACCCTAATCCCTACAGACTGAGATAGAACCCAGCTTTGCTATCTCTTTGCTTGGGACAACAAAGAGTTGATATTTAACAAGCATTTACTTACTTTAATGGGTGGGGAGAAGAAAGAAAGAAATCCACGCCAAATACTGATCTGAAAGCTATCCTAAAATGATATGCTTCAACCATCGTGACTAATTAACGCCTGTTAAATTTCTGACATTCTAATATTCACTAAATATTATAGTTTATTGCAGGAGATTACGGTTATAAACCTACTCTATTTGCAATCGTAATTGTTAAATAATAAGTACAGTTTGACATCATAACATCGGAATGATAAGAATAGGCAGGTTTAAGATTATTAATCCCTTTCTTGTTTACTCTAATGAATTCCCACATTAGCCCATATCTCTTGGTTTCTCTTACAGACGTATTTACTTTTGATGCTTTTCCACTCAGCTAATGGAAGGTAACTTATAAAATGCAGTCATATAATAAGATCAATCACTTATCAGCAGCACGTAATAAAACAGCCACAGGAGCTGTATTCAAAATAACATTCAGCCAAACAGCTTTCCGAGCAACCATGCTTTAATCAAACTCTAGAAAAATAAAATCTTGGTATTTTTAATCATCAATATCTGCAGTCTACAAAATTGGGATTGACCATAAAAATAACTTGGTGTTAAAACTTCTAAACTCGATAAACCTGATATCCAGAGCAAGAAATGAGGAAGATAGGGAAGATGGTCCTGTAAATATCCAGGTTACAACCTGGTTAAGGCTTTTAAGGCCCAAACAATTATTCTGAAGTGAATGTAGACGATTCCATTACATGTCAAACAAAATGCGAGTGGCATGATCACAACGTAGTCTGACAACTCTTAACCATCAATTAATACTCTCTTCTCTTGATTGTTCCCAACAAATTTGTCTGAAATGGTATAGCGATTCCTGCTTGAGCAGGGGGTTGGACTAGAAGACCTCCACGGTCCCTTCCATCTCTGTTATTCTGTTAAATGTTACTGGCTGGTTTTCAAGTCCTGCAGTTAATTAATAGGGAATGATCTGTTCAGGTTATAGGCATAGGAGCTTATTAACAGCAGACATGGCTATATAATTCAGAATAAAGCTGGAAGGGACCTTGGAGGTCTTCTAGTCCAACCCCCTGCTCAAGCAGGAGACCCTATACCATTTCAGACAAGTGGCCATCCAGTCTCTTCTTAAAAACCTCCAGTATTGAAGCACCCACAACTTCTGGTGGCAAGCTGTTCCACTGGTTAATTGTCCTCACTGTTAGGAAGTTTCTCCTTAATTCCAGGTTGCTTCTCTCCTTGATGAGTTTCCATCCATTGTCTTTTGTCCTGCTTTGGAAAATAAATTGATCCCCCCCTCTTTTTTGTGGCAGCCCCTCAAATACTGGAATACTGCTACCATGTCCTTCTTTTCTCTGGACTGGACATTCCCAAATCCTGCAACTGTTCTTCCTATGTTTTAGTCTCCAGGCCTTTGATCATCTTAGTAGCTCTTCTCTGCACTTTTACCAAAGTCTCAACATCTTTTTTTTGTGTGTGTGTAATTCGTGGTGACCAAAACTGGATGCGGTATTCTAGGTGTGGTTCCCTATCCCCAGTCCAGAAAATTGTTCCTCCTCTCCATATTATGAACCCATAATCAGAATAAGAGCATCGAATTGCCTTGAACAATGGATCAGATTGAATGATCTAGAATTAAAGGCAAAATGACGACAGAGGATGAAATATATAAATCAAGGCGCTGGCGTAAACCGTGGGGCTTTTTTTTTTCCTTTTTGAAAATTATATAAAACAAATAAGGGTCTATTATTTGATCCCCAGCTGAAGAGGGATGTAAATAATGGGATCCTTCATGCACCCAAATCAAGGAATAAACAAGTCTTAGAAGAATGGTTTCATTTGTCAATCAAAAGTGGTTGAAGTCATGGCAGGAGGTCCTTCTCAATATTAACACGGACACGCTATGTAGTAAATTGGAGAATGTTCAAAATGCTTTGCAGAAATGATCTTTTTTTCT
The DNA here is from genome assembly GCF_001527695.2 of Protobothrops mucrosquamatus. NCBI lineage: Eukaryota > Metazoa > Chordata > Lepidosauria > Squamata > Viperidae > Protobothrops > Protobothrops mucrosquamatus. The sequence goes on from NW_015391240.1 coordinate 37,862, forward strand.
CAAAACCATCATTTTAACTTGCTCTTGATTTGGAAGGAGGTTGACTTGGTGTAGGATGTCATGCATGCTTCCCCTCCAGGGTCTCCAAATAAATCCAAAGGGAAAAAGGGGACATTTTACTACCGCTTGGAAAAGGAAAGGGTTTGTGAAGACAACTCGTCCGTGCGTTTCAGCTTCCTGAACGGGAACGTTGGGGGTTTAAGGAACCCCCCTCCAGGCCATTTGGGTCAGGGGTCGCTCCACGTTCTGCTGGTCTGCTGCTCTGGTTTGGGTCTTCATCCGTAGGAAGAGGTCCTCCCTCAGCCACCGCTGAACTATCTAGGTGAGGGATGGCTGCACAACACAACAAGCATTTGTTACGACACTGAAAAGATATTTATGAGTTAAGTTTTTCACACTTATGACTATTCTATTCTATTCTATTCTATTCTATTCTATTCTATTCTATTATCATTATATTATTCTATTCTATTCTATTATCATTATATTATTCTTTTCTATTCTATTCTATTCCATTCCGTTTCTATTCTATTCTATTACATTTTCTATTCTATTCTATTCTATTCTATTCTATTCTATTCTATTCTATTCTATTCTATTCTATTCTATTCTTCATTTCTCTATTCTATTCTATTCTGTTCTATTCTATTCCATTTTCTATTCCATTTTCTATTCTATTCTATTCCATTTTCTATTCTATTCTATTCTATTCTGTTCTGTTCTGTTCTATTCTGTTTCTATTCTATTCTTCATTTTTCTATTCTATCTATTCTATTCTATTCTATTCTATTCCATTTTCTATTCTATTCTATTCTATTCTATTATTCTATTCTATTCTTCACTTATTCTATTCTATTCTATTCTGTTTCTATTCTATTCTATTCTTCATTTCTCTATTCTATTCTATTCTATTCTATTCTTCATTTCTCTATTCTATTCTATTCTATTCTATTCATTTTGGGCACAGAGTCAGCTGGGTGACTTTGGGCCAATCACACCCTCCCAGGAATAGAATAGAATAGAATAGAATAGAATAGAATAGAATAGAATAGAATAGAATAGAATAGAATAGAATAGAGCTGGAAGGGACCTTGGAGGTCTTCAGCCCCCTGCTCAAGCAGGAGAACCTATACCATCTCAGACAGGTGACTGTCTAGTCTCTTCTTAAGCAGGTAAGAGAAGCAGGTAAGAGTAAACCATTTCCAAAATCTTTCCCAGAAAGTTTCAGGAGCTTCTCCCAGCAGTTCGCCCGGAGTCAATGCTGACTCTAAGGCACCCAAAATTATTGAGGAAAGAGCTGAAGAAGCTTCTTGGATGAGAAGCGAAACGTCTTCAAAGGAAAAACAAGAAAATTCAGTTGCCTCGTGGAAAAAGCAGCTTCGGTGGATGGCTGAGAATCTCCATAGATATGGAGGAAAGGACATTTATTTTATAAACTCTGGCTAGTTCTACCCAAGCAGAGATTTGTAAAGCCATTTAATTTTAAACCCTACAGAATCTGATCAGGTGCACAGCGCAATTATCGTGAACCGAACCGTCTGTGAAACGGTGAGAAAACAGCTTTAAAGGACGCGAGCTGCTGTTTACAAAGATTCCCCACGTCATCTTTCATCTTTAATTGTCATATCTGGTCTTTATTTATTTAATTTGATTTTAGAATAGATATTTATTGTGATTTTTATTATCGCCTGTTCACCGCCCTGAGTCCCGTAAGGGAGATAGGGCGGTATACAAATCTAAATAAACATAAACATAAACAAACTGGGTCTTACGAAGCCTTACTGGATCAAGTTTGTTGTTGGATTGATTGAAAACCTATTATAGTTGTGGTTTTTTGTGACGTACTAGAATAGAATAACAGAGTCGGAAGGGACCTTGCAGGTCATCTAGTCCAACCCCCTGCTCAAGCCGGAGACCCTTACACCATTTCTGACAGATGGCTGTCCAGTCTCTTCTTGGTTGATGGCTGATTGATTGACTGACTGGTGTTCCTTTTATTTTGAGAATTTTATATCCTGTCTTTCTTCTACGGGCTCCCCGACACAATTTGGTTCAGCGCAAAAAATCACACCCCGTATTAGATTTTAGATGCGTAATGGTGTACAGTTAAAACTCCTGCCTGCTAACATTTCAGTCCACTCCGGAGTGAGTAACTTCCACCTGAGTGGGGCTTCCTTCAGAAGAGATAACTTTAACCTGAAGCTGTAACGTTATCAGCAAAACCTCGTGGTTTATTCAGGTATTCTCCAAAGGCGAAAGGACAAAAAAAAACACAACCTGTAAAGAAAATTATCTCCTCTTGCTATCCATTAGCTCGCCTTGTTAATGATCTACTATTAATCTGTCTTATTTTTTAACCCGATGGAATGTTTGAGTCGGCAAAGTGCCTAAAAACAGGTTTCAACCAGCTGGTGATATCCTGGTGCCTTCCATGGACAAAGAGTTTTTTCTTTTAATAATTCAGAGCTGAACATAAAGCCAGTGCCGTGGTTCTTTTTTAAATAAAATAAAATACAGGTAAAGTCTACTATCGTTCAATCCTCCTTTTCAAGAGAGACATAATTTGCTGGATAGTGTAATTTCCTCCCCCCCCCCAAAAAAAGGAGAGAGGCGTCACGCTGCAAGACACAAAATAGGGTGTCCCCCCCCCAGAAAACCCAAAAAGCTAATTTGAAGACGGACTCGCTTCTTCGCAGCACGTGCCTCTCTCTAACCCACAGAGAAATGTATTTCATCACCAAAATCACAGCCTCTCTGAAATCTATATAGTTTTTTAAATATATATATATATATTTCCATTTAATGAAGCCTTTGGAGAAAACAGCGTTCTTCCCAATTTTTGCAAAATCCCAAGTTAACCAAATCAATCCACATCAAGTGCCATTAAGTTGCATCCTTTACGTTAGCTGACATTATGCCAATAGCAAGATTTAATATCGGTTAAGTATCTCCTCCGGGTACAACCAATTTGTGCCTTTGTTGGAAATGTTGACACTTGGACCTGCTAAATGAGGATTGGTTTAATGTCCCTTTGATTTAAACAAAAAGGCCAAACACTTTTATGTAGGTCTTAACTATAGGTAGTTATGACCATTGGTTTAAAGAATGTTTGAAGTTAAAAGGCTTCATATTCTAATCTTACATATTCTAAACTTTTTCATTTGCATGGTGTTGCTAAATTTTTAATTAAGGTTTTCAATTGTATTAATTAAGGTTTTATATGGTGTTATGTTATGTTATGTTATGTTACGTTACGTTACGTTACGTTACGTTATGTTACGTTATGTTACGTTATGTTACATTATGTTGTTATATGTTTGTGTTTTGTGTTAAGTTATGTTATGTTATGTTATGTTATGTTATGTTATGTTATGTTATGTTATGTTATGTTATGTTATGTTATGTTATGTTATGTTATGCTGTGCTGTACTATGTTGTGTTATGTGTTACGTGTTATGTTATGTGTTTGTGCTTTGTGTTATGTGGTTATGTTATGCTATGATGTTGTTATGTTATGTTATATGTTGTTATATGTTTGTGTTTTGTGTTAAGTTATGTTATATTATGTTGTTGTGTTATGTTACGTTATGTTAGTTGTGCTGTACTATCTTGTGTTATGTGTTACATGTTATGTTATGTGTTTGTGCTTTGTGTTATGTGTTGTTATGTTATGCTATGATGTTGTTATGTTATGTTATGTTATATGTTGTTATATGTTTGTGTTTTGTGTTATGTTATATTATGTTGTTATGTTACATTATGTTATGTTATGCTGTACTATGTTGTGTTATGTGTTACGTGTTATGTTATGTGTTTGTGCTTTGTGTTATGTGTTGTTATGTTATGCTATGTTAAGTTATATTGTTGTGTTACGTGTTCTGTGATGTTACGTTACGTTATGTTTTAATGAACATTAGGGAATTAAGGTTTTCAAGAATAGACTGGGCAACCATTTGTCTGGGATAGTATAAGAGCAGGGGGTTGGACTCGATGACCTCCAAGGTCCCTTCCAACATCATCATCATCATCATCATCATCATCATCATCATCATCATCATCATCATCATCATCATCATCATCATTATTATTATTATTATTATTCTTCAAGGTCTTCTGTCTTGAGCAGGGGGCTGGATAGAAGATCTCCAAGGTCCCTTCTATTCCATGATTTTATGATTGTAAATAATGCAATAATGTCAATCGTGAATGCGGCATTGCAGGCTGACTCTGCCCACAGCCAGGAAGTTCGATCCTGACCGGCTTAAGGTTGATTCAGCTTTCTGTCCTTCCGAGGTCGGTAAAATGAGGACCCAGATTGTTGGGGGGGCAAAATGCCGACTCTGTAAACCACTTAGAGAGGGGCTGTAAAGCATGGTGAAGTGGTATATAAGTCTAGGTGCTATTGCTATTTGCTATTCCTTCCTTCCTTCCTTCCTTCCTTCCATCCATCCTTCCTTCCATCCATCCATAACAGATGCTGACTCTGTAAACTGCTTAGAGAGAGTCTGTAAAGCACGGCGAAGCGGTCTATAAGTCTAAGACCTATTGCTACGGCTATTGTAAATAATTACCTGAAAGACACCAGAAACGCCAAAGGACAAAAGTCACCAACAAATAGGGAGAGAGGCAGCCCAAATAGTAGATCTGCAACGAAACAGAAGCTGGTATTAGAGCCACAAAAATCTCCAGCAGTTACTCCAAAGGCAACGGACGAGTTACGCACCAGATCAGAATGGAGAATGTCGTCGGACAAAATCCTCAGCCGTAGGTAAAGCAAAGCTAACGTGCAGGGGCTGACCGAGTCTTGGTTGCTGTAATTCCAGCATCTACGGAAGATTGTTTAAAAAAGAAAAAAAGCGTTCAGTAATTTGTAAGATTTAGGTGCTTTTTTGGACAAAACAGTAAAAAAAAAAGTCCTTTGGAAGACGCACCCCTCCCAACCGTCGGCAACTCTTTAAGGCAGCCGTATCGTCTCATCAATTTTGTCTTGCTTGCTCTTTGCAGCTGCTGCTTAACTGCAAAGGGCTGCATCTAGTTTAAACCGGAATCGTTTCAACTACCATATCAAGGCTTCGCCACATTCCGGGTTAGCCCCAGTGGCAGCAAAGATCAAAAGCTGGGCTGAGCAACAAGAACCAGGAACAGGACAAGCGCACAAACATTTCTAATGCAAAAAAAAAAGCTATTTTCCCACTCTATGCTGCCCATGATCTGCATTTGCACAGCCCAGTTTATAAAATGTATAAATTCCCTATTGAACTGTGAAATATTTGCAAATTAAGATGACAAATTTCTACACTTTGGGGGGGGAAATAATTTTATTAAAGATTACAAATGAGAATAAAAGCAAATGCAAAGTAAAAAAAATATATAAGAAGAGGAAGAAAAGGGAAGGGGAGAGGAGAGGAGAGGAGAGAAGAGGATAAGAGAAGAGAAGAGAAGAGAAGAGAAGAGAAGAGAAGAGAAGAGAAGAGAAGAGAAGAGAAGAGAAGAGAAGAGAAAAAATAGGATAGGATAGGATAGGATAGGATAGGACTATCATCTTTAAGGCGCTCCATGGCAGCGGACCAGGATACCTTCGAGACCGCCTTCTGCCACAGATTACCCCCCATCGGCCAGTACGCTCCCACAGGGTGGGTCTCCTCAGGGTGCCGTCGGCCAGACAGTGCCGGCTGGCGACCCCAAGGGGGAGGGCCTTCTCTGTGGGAGCTCCCACCCTCTGGAATGAGCTGCCCCCAGAGATCAGGGTGATCCCTGATCTCCCTTCCTTCCGCCGCGCCCTCAAGACATGGCTGTTCCAACAAGC
>NW_015391241.1:0-24110 GCF_001527695.2 Protobothrops mucrosquamatus
CTGCCTGAGCAGGGGGTTGGACTAGAAGACCTCTAAGGTCCCTTCCAACTCTATTATTGTTATTGCTGTGGGAAAAGCCTCAATTAGATAAATTACCTTGCACAGGCCTATTAGCCATTTTATCCAGTTCTGTGTCATCTGCAATCAAATATAGGAGATAGAATATAGAATATTGAAAGGTACCTTGGAGGTCTTCTAGTCCAACCCCCTGCTCAAGTAAGAGACCCTCTATAATGGGGGTAGGCAACCTTGGCTCTTTTATGACTCGTGGACTTCAATTCCCAGAATTCCTGAGCCAGCATGGGGGAACTATGGCCCCTTCATGACTCGTGGACTTCAACTCCCAGAATTCCTGAGCCAGCATGGCTCAGCTTGGAAACCTCTCCCTTTCCCCTCAGCATGGCTGGCTCAGGAATTCTGGGAGTTGAAGTCCACGAGTCATAAAAGAGTCAAGATGGCCTACCCCTGCTCTATAATAAAGAAGCAATGGATGGAAACTAATCAAAGAGAGAAGCAACCTAGAACTAAGGAGAAATTTCCTGACAGTGAGAACAATTAATCAGTAGAACAACCTGCCTCCAGAAGTTGTGAGTGCTCCAACACTGGAGGTTGTTAAGAAAAGATTGGACAACTGCTTGTCTGAAATGGGTTTCCTGCCAGAGCAGAAGGTTGGACTAGAAGACCTCCAAGGTCCCTTCCGGCTCTGTTATTTTGTTATTCTGTTAACTCTGGGACAGGGGCTAGACTGGGAAGTGGTGTCTGTGTGTGTGTGTGTGTTAGCATTTCCCCCTCTTGCTGGGAATGGTGGGAGAAAAGAGAAGATGGATTCAGTTATAGTGGCAATGGGGGCACTCTTGGGAGACTTAAAAGAACAGGCTAAGGACAGATTGCGGTGGAGATAAATCCATCTATGGACTTCTGGAAGAAGAAATAGCAGATTGAAGACAGTTCCACAAAAAGTGGAGCTGACAACTGCAGCAAAATGAAGAGTCAAGCGAGTAGCAATAGCAACAGCCATAGGGCGTAGACTTATATTCCATTCCATAGTACTTTACAGCACTCTCTGAACAATGTCAGCATATTCCCCCCCCCTTCCCCAATAATCAGATTTGAGCAGTGAGCCCTATCCAACAACATGAAATTTAATGTGGAGAAAAGCAAGGTTTTACACATAGGCAGGAAAATCCAAAGGTGCAAGTACAGATTAGTCAAATCCTGGCTCAAAAACAGTAACTGAGAGAGGGACCTTGAAATCCTAGTGGACGATCACTTGACTATGAGCCAGCAGTGTGCAGCAGCAGCAGCCAAAAAAGCAAATTCAATCTTTGGTTGTATAAACAGAGGCATAGAATCAACATCACCTGAAGTATTAGTACTGTTTTATAAATACTTAATAAGGCCACACCTGGAATACTGCCCCCAGTTTTGGTCACTACATTACAAAAAAGATGTTTGAGACTTTGGAAAAAGTTCAGAGAAGAGCAACTAAGATAATCAAAGCCCTGGAGGCTAAAACATATGAAGAACAGTTGCAGGAATTGGGTATGGCTAGTCTAGAGAAAAGAAGGACTAAGGGGGACATGATAGCAGTATTCCAATATTTGAGGGGCAGCTACAAAGAGGAGGGGGTCAACTTATTTTCCAAAGCACCAGAGGGCAGGACAAGAAACAATGGATGGGAACTAATCCAGGAGAGAAGCAACCTGGAATTAAGGAGAAACTTCCTAACAGTGAGGACAATTAACCAGTGGAACAGCTTGCCATTGGAAGTTGTGGTGTCTTTATCACTGGATATTTTTAAGAAAAGGCTGGACAGTCACTTGTCTGAAATGGTATAGGGTCTCCTGCTTGTGCAGGGGGTTGGACTAGAAGACCTCCAAGGTCCCTTCCAGCTCTATTCTGATTCTTCTAATCTGGGTCTTCATTTTACCGAAGAATAGAACGCTGAGTCATGAGCTAGTCAGGATCGAACTGCTGGCTGTGGGCAGAGTTTGCCTGCAATACTGCATTTTAACCACTGCACCACCACGGGTCTTTGATCTCTGGACAAGGAGAGGCTTGAGATCACCTACAAGAGCTCCAGACAGCTGTTTCTCTTGGATTTAGAGCTATGGGTTAAAGTGTATATATATTTGCAGAAATAGTTAACGAAACTCAGCTGCAAATATTTTCTCCAACGAGGGCCAAAATTAAACTCCAAACCTTTGCTGCCTTCCTTTTCGACCTCTTCTTTGGAAATTCACAGATATTTAAAACAAGCTGCCCTCTGGGGCAGAATCTTCCAAACTAGAAGCATCTTATTTCAGCTTCAATTTTAAAAAAAAAAGTGATTAAAGAAACGTATCAGGTATAGAGGTCTGTAATTCATCTTGTCAGCCAATGATGGGGTAATAATAGACACCGTCTCATTTTCTCACCCAGCCCAGCCAAAAAAGGAACATCTGGGATCTGAACCCATTTCAGAGATAAGGCACAATTATAGTCAAACCTGTGCGTATTGTTTATCATTCTGTAGACATAAAGGTGTTAAATATTTAACCTGTGAGTCAGAAATATTACAGGTGGAAACACGAGGATAATGGAATACCTTTTCCTTCCATGCTCCCTCAGTAAAGAAAAGAAGGGAAGCCATGTGCCAGCCTTTCAAAGATATCCTCACGGCACAGAAACAGAAGGATATGTTTATCTAGGATTTCTCACTATAATTAGTATTTCTGGGCTATTTCACTGGGACACAAGCAAAGCAATTAGCTCTGCCAATTAAGCCTTGTTAAATAACCCAACTCCGAAGGGAGGTGGCCTCCTCCTTCTCCTATTTTAGCCACTTTAAATAATGATTTGCTACTACACCTTTCAATAGCGATTCCCAACTGGTGTATTCAGAAATACTTTAAAGCAGGGGTGTCAAACTCAATTTCATTGAGGGCCGCATCAGCATTGCGGTTGCCCTCAGGGGGGCAGGTGGGTGTGGCCTACTGGGTGGGCATGGATGGAGTGGGTGTGGCCTACTGGGTGGGCATGGCCAGCTCTACATCGTTCACGTCAAGGGTGCCTGTGGGGGCCTGGGCAGGAGTGGGACAGATCTGAAGGTCTCTGGCAGAAGGGGGTGGGACCGGGGCAAGCGCCAAGGCATGGTGCATTTCTTCATTCCTCACAAAGGGGGACACCTCCCCAGCATGCACCCAGGGGGCAGGGCCGACATGGCAGGGGCTGGTTCCTCACTATTTCCAGACGGCCTTGTGGAGCTAAGACTGAATGCGTTTCAGCATAGATGGCCACCACAAAATTGTACATTGGCTCCCGGCCGGCCTGGGTCAGGGCCAAGGCAGTGGGGGCCGTTCTCTCACTGTTTCTAGGATGGCTTTGCGGGCCACATGGAACCACTTTGCGGGCTGCATCTGGCCCCTGGGCCTTGTGGTTGACATGTCTGCTTTAAAGGATGGTTCAGACATGCAGACAGGATGTCCTTTATAATACTCCCTGGCCTGCATCATTTCAAGCAGCAAGAACGTGAGGAAAGGAAGACGCTGAATGTTTGATTTCAATGCACACACAAACCTACAAACATGCAAAACACATAAAGAATGTTGGGGGGAGGGGAGAAATCCTTGATGCTCTCTGAGCTCAGTGGTTTTCTGGCAGAGATAAACAACTTCTACATACTATGCAAAAGAAACAATTAAAAGACACCCAAAAGAAACAAAAAAGACCAAAACATCTACTCCACCAGCAATCAACAACACCAAGATGAGCAGAGATTAACACCAAGAATAACACTATCAAGTGAACAATGCCCCAATTATGGAACTACCAACAAAGGCCAATAAACTAACAGTAAACAACAGCCAAATGAAGTGTGAGAAGAATCCAGAGAAAGAAATATTTTGGGAAATATTAAAAAGGTAGAATATATTTCCCCGAAGGCAAAATATATTTCCCCAAAATATTTTAAAGGCAGAACCCAACCCCCCTCCCAAGTCTCTCTGCCCCAGACAGAAACCAGGTCTGCAGAAATGCAGATGTGATAATCTTGTCAGAAAGATTGGAGTCAGGAAGCTGGGATTAGAAAGAAAGATTCCTAGAATCAACAATCCCTCACACACACAAAAAAAAATAATCCAACAGTCATCAGCCACAGCCCCAGAGAAGCAGGATATGACCTTTGGGACATAATAGGATTAACCCACAACCATCAGAATACCAGAAAGGCACACTCAGACTCAGGTCAAAGTTCATGCCACAGGAACAACTCCAAACAAAAGCCCAAGAAGGTATAAAAATCCACTCCCTACTATATGTGGTCAGGTTTTTTTCCCCAGAGGCATATTTCTGTCTAGCTCTCCTCTTCAATAAACTACAACCTTCTTTCTAAAGCAGTCTCCATGTTGTTTATTCCCAGCTTGGACTGGACCCTGATGAAGATTTTTCCTTCAACACAAGGAACCATCAAGAACACTCCAAAAACACTGACAGGGCAAGCTGCTAGAATATAAATTGAGAGCAAGACCACCAAGGTCCTTCCAGCTCTATTCTATTCAAACCCCACTCCCTTCTAGCACTGATGATGTTACCTAGTTGGGCAATGAAATGTCTGCAAGAAAACAATCACGCTCAGAGAGCACCAAGGACCTCATATTTCAACCCCGAGCTACAAATGTTCTCTTTTATTGCTCCCGAATAGAAGCTTGAGCTTGCACCCAAATTGTTACCAAGTTGTCATTTTTATAAATCATTAGATGCGTGGCTGGAATAGATAATTGAAATGTCTTCACTCAAGGGGAGCCCCTTAAGCTTCCAAGCATAGAAAATGGGTCATCCATTTCAAGCCATAATTTAACCCAGGGGTCTTCAAACTTGGCCCCTTCATGACTTGTGGACTTCAACTCCCAGAATTCCTCAGCCAGCATGGGGGAACTATGGCCCCTTCATGATTTGTGGACTTCAACTCCCAGAATTCCGGAGCCAGCATTGGGGAACTAAGGCCCCTTCATGATTTGTGGACTTCAACTCCCAGAATTCCTCAGCCAGCATTGGGGAACTAAGGCCCCTTCATGACTTGTGGACTTCAACTCCCAGAATTCCTCAGCCAGTGTGCCTGGCTGAGGAATTCTGGGAGTTGAAGTCCACAAGTCATAAAAGGGCCAGGTTTGAAGACCCTCGATTTAATCCAAAGATTTAAATACCAAGGTGCTTTCTCAGTAATTTGGTTTTAGTACCTCATTTATAGCATTATTAAGGGCACATTTCTCAAAAAAAAGAGAAAAGGTGAGGAAGACGGCTCCATGTCTTGTTGAGACAGTTGGCCAGCTTGTGTCAGTTTTAAAGTGTTAAGTTTTAAACCAGATCCAGTGAGACGTGTGACTTTCTTATAGGATGTTTTAGGATGCCTCAAAAGCTTTAACAAATCATTTAACTTAAGGATAAGCTTTTGTGGTTCATAGCAATCCTTAGGAGCCTGTGTGTCTTTAAAGTGCCATAAAACTCTTTCCAGTTAATGTGCATATTTAAGTATGTTTTTCCTAAACCCAAATTCTTTCAAAATATACCCTTCCAAAGGACTTTTCCTGCTCAAATGCATATTTTAAAAATGTATGAGGCAAGGACTCTGAAGAAAGATTAAGGGAGCAGGAAAGTGCTATTCTGTACATTTTGTGATATAGATTACACCTAGGTGGGCATTATAAGCAACATGAGTTCTTAAGAGCCCCATTAGATCAGGAACATACCTATTATATTCTAATCACTTCAACCTATGCTAAACTGAATACCACCCTGTGAAGTTAAGGGAAGAGTTTACTCAGGGATTTTATTCTTTTGAATTTCTCTGGAAGCAGTAACTGGCTGTGAAAAACAAAAAGGGAGGAAAAATTAAATTTTCACCTGGGTGGAATCTCCCAGGAACTAAATAGTATACAGGCTATTCCAGATTTCTAGGTGCAGTTAAGTGGTGGCATTTGGTATTATTTTGTATCTCTGTAAGCCTTTAATTTTTTTTCTCCTGAGGTTTAATCTCCTGTTTGGATGGGTCTACTTACTGTTCCTCTGTTTAAGCTTTTTTTTTAAAGGATAATCTTTGTTCTTTAAGCCTAAAACTCATCTGCAGTTTTCTTGGCTGTCTTAATAAATTGCAAATAGATTCTGATAGAGATAGATAGATAGATAGATAGATAGATAGATAGATAGATAGATAGATAGATAGATAGATAGATAGATAGATAGATAGATAGATAGATAGATAGATAGATAGATAGATAGATAGATAGATAGATAGATAGATAGATAGATAGGATGGATGGATGGATGGATGGATGGATGGATGGATGGATGGATGGATGGATGGATGGATGGAGAGATAGACAGAGAGACAGAGAGAGAGACAGAGAGAGACAGAGAGACAGAGAGACAGAGAGACAGAGAGAAACAGACAGACAGAGACCGACAGACAGAGACAGACAGACAGACAGATGATACAGATAGGTAGGTAGGTAGGTAGGTAGGCAGGCAGGCAGGTAGGCAGGCAGGCAGATAGATAGGTAGATAGGTAGACAGACAGACAGATAGATAGGTAGGTAGATAGACAGATAAATAGGTAGACAGATAGATAGGTAGGTAGGTAGACAGACAGATAAATAGGTAGACAGATAGGTAGGTAGGTAGGTAGACAGACAGATAAATAGGTAGACAGACAGACAGATAGATAGATAGATATAGATATAGATAGACAGATATAGATAGATAGACATACATACATACATACAGACAGACAGATAGATAGATATAGATATAGATAGAGAGACAGATATAGATAGATAGACATACATACAGACAGACAGATAGATATAGATAGAGAGATAGAGAGACAGATACAGACAGACAGACAGACAGAGATCATGCCCCTTGAGGTGAGATCTGCACCCATCTTCTTGGCCTTCTGAAATTTAAATTTAAGACCCCTATTTATTATTTTAATTTTTATAGTGAATTTTAACACGATGTCTGTAACCTGCCAGGAGTTGCCTCTAGTGAGATGGGTGGCATACAAGTTCAATAAATAAATAAAATAATTAGCAATTAACTGGGGGATCGAGGGCGTATCCACTTTGCCTGAATGTACCACACAGGCAGGAAAAAAAAAACTGGAAGACAGGAGATCCCTCAAATAACCAAGGCTTGCACTAGGAAGAAGGTAGGTGGACTCAGTTAATAAAAACCATTCAAAGGTTATGAATGCACCACTGAAAGACTTGAAAGACCAGGTTAGAGGTAGTTCATCATGGAATACACCTATCTAAGTGGACTCTAGCAGTCAAAAATGACTTGATTGCACATAATTACAGAATACTAGATTGGAAGGGAGCTTGGAGGTCATCTAGTCCAACCCCCTGCTCAGGCAGGAAACCCTATACCATTTCAGACAAATGGCTGTCAAGTCAAGGACTACTTGTATGTAGAACACTTCTAGGACATATAAGCCAGCTAAAATCTCTGGCTTCTGGTTGGACCTGGCTTTTTAGCATTGTGCAACGTGTGATGTGATTCTTTTCGGGTGCTTTGCTGTCCTGCTTTGTCTTAATCACCCTTTTGTCTGAATTTGCTGTGATGAACAAAGCTGACTACTTCCTGGATCATTTCTGTCCTTCTCCTGTTGGTGTCCTGTTATGACCTCCAGGCACCCATCCCCTCAATGCTTACAATTTCATTTTAGCCAGACTGGCCCCAAATATATCAATTGCTTAGAAGAGTGTAACAACGAGGTTCAACTTTCAGACATTGGCGCAGTCTGTCCTTGCGTGTCATTCTAACTTTCCACATCCCGTCAATATTATTGATGGGGATGGAGTCTCACACTACCAAGGTGCTTGCTGTTCTCTTCCAGTGGCAACGGATCAATGACCTCGCCAGATTATAATCTGAAGGCATCTCCTCTTACCTCTAGCTCATCAGTCTTGGAGAAAGAACTCTTCTGCCTAGGATGCATGCAGATGTCATTTTTATTTTCCTGCTTTAAAGCATCGCAATCTGAGCCAGTAACGTGACACCTTCATTCCACCACATCTGTTGATCCCAATTGTCCTTCCTAATAATGGAGCAAGGGATTTTTCAGATACTTTTTATTCTTCGTTGGGTTAAAACCAAGGGAGGCACAATGGCGTCCACCAGAAATTTTGAAAGCAGCTTCTATAATCCTTACCATTTAACAGAATGACTGGAGTTGGAAGGGACCCTAGAGGTCTTCTAGTCTAATGCCCTTCCCATGGCAGGAGAGCCTATACCAGTGGTGGTGAACCTATGGCACGGATGCCAGAGGCGGCACTCAGAGCCCTCTCTGTGGGCACGTGCGCCGTTGCCCCAGTCCTAGGCCTTCAGCTGGGTTTTATAAAACCTTTTCGCTTTAGGCCTCCGCCGCCATGCGCAAAAAAAAAAAAAAAGGTTCAATCAATCAGTCAATTTTAACTTCTCGCGGGAAAAAAAAGATCTTGCAAAGTTGGAATTGATTGATTGAACTTTTTAGTCCCACCCAGTCTTCCATGACCACCACAGCCATGCCTACCCAGTGGGCCACACCTGCCCAGCATAAGTGGGTTTTGGGTTGCAGTTTGGGCACTCAGTCTCTAAAAGTTTCGCCATCACTGGCCTATACTATTCTGGGCAAGTGGCTGTCCAGTCTCTTCTTAAAAACATCCAGTGATGAAGAACCCACAACTTCTGCAGGCAAGCAGTTCCACTGGTTAATTGTCCTCGCTGTTGGGAAGTTTCTCTTTAATTCCAGGTTGCTTCTCTCCTTGATTAGTTTCCATCCATTGTTTCCTGTCTTACCTTCTGGTGCTTTGGAAAATAGATTCCTCAGAATAGAGCTGGAAGGGACCTTGGAGGTCATCTAGTCCAACCCCCTGCTCAGGCAGGAAACTCTATACCATTTCAGACAAATGGTTGTCCAATCCCTTCTTAAAAACTTCCAGTGTTGGAGCACCCACAACTTCTGGAGGCAAGTTGTTCCACTGATTCATTGTTCTCACTATCAGGAAATTTCACCTTAGTTCTAGGTTGCTTCTTTCCTTGATTAGTTTCCATCCGTTGCTTCTTGTCCTGCCCTCAGGTGTTTTGGAGAACAGGTTGAGTCCTCCCTTCTCCATGGCAGCTCTTCAAATATTGGAAAACTGCTATCATGTCACACCAGTACATAATCACACAAAGCAAAGTTATTCTCTAGAAATTTGCATCTGCTAATGCTCTAAGATCTGGTCCATATCAGGAGACTGAACCTGGAAGCAGGCTGAGATGTAAAATGAATTACATCAAGATGGATTGCAGCAACCACACAAAGTCCTAATATGGTCAAGGACTGTAAAGAAACTCTCCTCAGATACATGAGACATTAGGGGGGAAAGATAGAAATCCTGATTTAATCTTACAGACTTGACTGCACCGAGATTCATTTCAAACCTATTTTCATGCTCAATGCTCAAGACCCATTCTCTGTGGTGATCTCATACTTCTTATCATCTGTAATCCGAGTTGTTGTTGTTTTTTTTAAAAAAGATGTTCAATTCTTCCCATCTCATTTCTGAAGAAAGCAGTGAATTTGGGGAAGTTCTTATTTTAAAAAATTAACGGAATAAAATCCTAACTTATTACTGCAGTGGAAAAAGCTTACCATACATGCTTTATTATTTATCTCTTTGAACTGGACTACAAGGAGGTCTGTAGTTTCCTTGGTAGCCTATAGAAATAAATTATTTTATGTTATTTTTTTATTTTTCCAAACTCTCCCCCATACATATATTGTGATGTTTATCAGATGTTAGCATACATTCTTTTTACATTCTTATATGTAAGATACTTTTAATAAAATGAAATAAATACATACACATGACTTTTGGTGTTGCTCGCCCATTTCCCTTTTCACTGTATCCACACTCTTTCTTCTCTACCTTCTTTCTCCCTTTCTTCTCTTTCTTCCCTACTTCCCTCTTCTTCCTCTCCTCTCCTCTTTCCTTCAACACTCTCCTCCCCTTTCTCCCCACTTCTACTCTTCTCCTCCAACCTCCCTACTTCCTTCCCCCCTCCTTCCCCTCTCATCCCTCTTCAGATACAATTCAGGGGTAATGTCCGAGCAACTGTATATAGAAATAATTTGTTGCCAACTTCTACATGCTTCTCCCCATGTAGTGTACAACTTTGGGACTTCTTGATGGATTTCCTATCTAAGTAATAACCCCATATGACTTTGCTCAGCTTCTGCGCTACAACAAGGTCAGCCAAGGGCTATCTCTTGCTATGACTCCATAAATAAATGCATTATCTACATAAAGCAAATGGAGAACAGCTTGCTGTTTGGGAAAGTGTTGGGCATCTTCCAAACTATTAGTCTTTTGTGTGATATTCTGTCTAC
This sequence comes from Protobothrops mucrosquamatus, assembly GCF_001527695.2. Classification (NCBI taxonomy): domain Eukaryota; kingdom Metazoa; phylum Chordata; class Lepidosauria; order Squamata; family Viperidae; genus Protobothrops; species Protobothrops mucrosquamatus. The sequence goes on from NW_015391241.1 coordinate 10,394, forward strand.
ATTAAAAAAACAACAACACTGGTCTTCTGAAATTTAGTTCTCCATACAAACTCTCTATTATTAGTTAAGGAGAATTTAGAATGGAATATTCTATTCTATTCTATTCTATTCTATTCTTATTTCTATTCTATTCTGTTTTGTTGTTCCGTTCCGTTCCATTCCATATTCTATTCTATTCTATTCTATTCTATTCTATTCTATTCTGTTCTGTTCTATTCTGTTCTGTTCTGTTCTGTTCTGTTCTGTTCTGTTCTGTTCTATTCTATTCTATTCTATTCTGTTCTGTTCTGTTCTGTTCTGTTCTGTTCTGTTCTGTTCTGTTCTGTTCTATTCTATTCTATTCTATTCTATTCTATTCTATTATTCTATATTCTATTCTATTCTATTCTATTCTATTCTATTCTATTCTTATTTCTATTCTATTCTATTCTATTCTATTCTATACTACTCTACTCTACTCTACTCTACTCTACTCTACTCTACTCTACTCTACTCTATTCTATTCTATTTTATTCTGTATTCTATTTCTATTTCTATTCTATTCTATTCTATTCTATTCATTTATTCATTTATTCTATATTCTATTCTATTCTATTCTATATTCTATTCTATATTTTATTCTATTATATTCTATTCTTATTTCTATTCTATTCTGTTTTGTTGTTCCGTTCCATTCCATATTCTATTCTATTCTATTCTATTCTATTCTATTCTATTCTATTCTATTCTATTCTATTCTATTCTTCCTGTCTTTTCCCACCAAATGAATGGAATGGGGTGGAATAATATAATACTTTATTCCAACCAATGAGGTAGCATTTCTCAACCTTAGCGACATTAAGACATGTGGACTTCAGCTCCCAGAATTCCCCAGCCAGCATGAATAAAGACAGAGAGCATATGCATGTATTCTCAATGATGATTGCAGGAAAAAAATACGTTATGAAGTTTTCTGCCTGCCTGCAACGCCTCCTCAAATGACTAAAGGACAAATTTGCTTTTACTGGATATTCCTATTCCAATATTCTCCCCCATTCTACTCCATATTTTTAGCCTAGCTTTGCTAATCATGGTTTCTGCCTTTCATTGTCTGAACAAACTGCAAGAGGTGGGTTAGCTCTAAGACTTCTCTTGGGTTAGATAATCTTTTTCAGCCCCAGGTTTAACCTATCACGTATGGTCCATTTTCTTTTACACATTAACACACTGGCTACAGATCATTGCTAGGAATTGGGACCAAGTCTTCATCCCATATGTCCTTTTACAACAGGGGTGTCAAACTCAATTTCATTGAGGGCCGCATCAGCATTGCGGTTTCCCTAGGGGGGGTGTGGCCTACTGAGTGGGCGTGGATGGAGTGGGTGTGGCCTACTGGGTGGGCGTGGCCAGCTCTACATCGTTCACGTCAAGGGAGCCTATGGGGGCCTGGGCAGGAGTGGGACAGATCTGAGGGTCTCTGGCAGAAGGGGTTGGGACCAGGCCAAGTGCCAAGGCATGGTCCACTGGAGGAGCCTCACTGTTCCTCTCAGGCCATGGGGGGGGACTGGATGGTAGTGCGGGCTGCCGGGAGCCCTGGACAGTAGAGGTCAAATGCCCAGCCTGGCCCTCAAGCACCCGCGGCACTAAGCCCAGCCCCACTTCCCCAAGGGGGCACCCAGCTGCACTTACCTCCTCCTCAAGGCTGCTGCTGCTGTGCTTGCTCTCCTTAGCCAGGTTGCTCATGATGGGTACGAGGGCAAAGTCAGAGGGAGGCCCATTCCCTCTCCATAGCCCTTGAAGCCGGATATGTGAAGTAGGCGAGGGCCATTTGCTGGCCAATTCCAGGCGATGGTCCATTTCTTCATTCCTCACAAAGGGTGACACCTCCCCAGCATGCACCCAGGGGTGGGGCTGACGCGGCAGGGTCTGGTTCCTCGCTGTTTCCAGACAGCCTCGTGGAACTAAGACCGAATGCATTTCAGCATAGATAGCCATCACAATATTGTACATTGGCTCCCGGCCGGCCTGGGCCAGGGCCAAGGCAGCGGGAGCCGTTCCCTCACTGTTTTCAGGATGGCTTCGCGGGCCACATGAAGCCACTTCGCAGGCCGCATCTGGCCTCCGGGCCTTATGTTTGACATGTCTGTTTTACGAGATCTGAGAAACTCTGTAGGTGCTTCTCTCAACAATTTTGAAATTAGAACATAGAACATAGAATCATAGGGCAGGAACACCTTCCTAGTCCAACCCCCTGCTCAAAGCAGGATACCTTACACCAGACATGTCAAACTAGCGACGTCATGCCCCTTGGAGCAATTCATCCTGCAGCCTGTCCCCTTTGGTGACATCTGGAGTAACCATAAAACCAGGTGGACATGGTTTAGTGTTACCAGCGTTGAGCCCCTTAGCTAACTAACAAGAATAATCTGGCTCTCTTCCCGGATGGTACAGCTGCCCATCTCTCATTTAGCTTTCTGCTGGGAGACAAAATATATCATAAGAACCAACTATTACATCGTCCTCCTGTACCATTTTGTTATCATAAGAATTCCTCTGAAGGAAAGCTTGGCAGATGGTTAGATCAGGGGTAGCTACGCAACCTTGGCTCTTTTATGACTCGTGGACTTCAACTCCCAGAATTCCTGAGCCAGCCATGCTGAGGGGAAAGGGAGAGTTTCCAAGCTGAGCCATGCTGGCTCAGGAATTCTGGGAGTTGAAGTCCACAAGTCATGAAGGGGCCATAGGCAGGCTGGAGTGGGATGGTGGGGCAGGGCAGATTTTGGGCACTTGGTCTCTAAAAGGTTCGCCATCACTGACCTATACCATTTCAGACAGGTGACTGTCTAGGCCAGACATGTCAAACACAAGGCCTGGGGGCCGGATGCGGCCCGCAAAGTGGTTTCATGTGGCCCACAAAGCCATCCTGGAAACAGTGAGGGAACGGCCCCCGCTGCCTTGGCCCTGGCCCAGGCCGGCTGGGAGCTAATGTACAATTTTGTGGTGGCCATCTATGCTGAAACGCATTCAGTCTTAGCTCCACAAGGCCGTCCAGAAACAGCGAGGAACCAGTCCCTGCCACATTGGCCCTGCCCCCCTGGGTGCATGCTGAGGAGGTGTCACCCTTTGTGAGGAATGAAGAAATGGACCATGCCTTGGCACTTGCCCCGGTCCCACCCTCTTCTGCCAGAGATCCTCAGATCTGTCCCATTCCTGCCCAGGCCCCCACAGGCACCCTTGACGTGAACGATGTAGAGCTGGCCATGCCCACCCAGTAGGCCACACCCACTACATCCACACCCACCCAGTACGCCGCACCCACCCTGGCCACACTCACCCAGCCCCCCAAGGGCAACCGCAATGCTGATGCGCCTCACTCAATGAAATTGAGTTTGACACCCCTGGTCTAGGCTCTTCTTAAAAATCTCCAGTGATGGAGCACCCACGATTTCTGGGGGCAAGTTGTTCCACTGGTTCATTGTCCTCACTGTTAGGAACTTTCTCCTTAATTCCAGGTTGCTTCTCTCTTTGTTCAGTTTCCAACCATTGTTTCTCGTCCTGCCCTCTGGTGCTTTGGAGAATAACGTGACCCCCTTGTCTTTGTGGCAGCCCCTGTCCCGTGGGAACCAAGGTCATTTCTGTTGTTAGACTGGGAGGCTGTGTATTCTGTTAGAAAGATCCAGAGACCAAATTATGAGTTTTGTTCAAGTAAAAGAAGCCATACGACTTGAAGCTCAGACTCAGCCAGAGATATCATCACAGTCTCTGAAGAGCTGCTCTTGATGTTCTCCTGAACAGTTCATAAAAATCAATGCAGTGGAAAATATGTCCATGTGCTCCAGAATGCAACCAATTTGCTTCATCGTTGGAAACTAATTGGAAACTTCTGTTTCTTCCAATAGCTTGGGATAATGCTTGGAAATTACATTTTGGCAGGCAAGCCCCCGCGAGCTGCATCGGTTGCCGGTCCGCTTCTGAAGGGAATTCAAGGCGTTGGTGATCACCTTGAAAGCCCTTCACGGCATGGGTCCAAGTCACTGGAGAGACCATCTGACCCCACTGGGACTGACCCTGGGATCTTGACAGACTTGAACAAGGGGCCTTATCCAAAAAAATGATATTTAATGTGGAGAAAAGCAAGGTTTTACACCTGGGCAGGAAAAACCAAAGGTACAAGTACAGCTTAGGACAGTGATGGCAAACCTTTTAGAGACCGAGTGCCCCAAAACTGGCCCTGCCCCTGCTCCACCCCCTGCCCCGCCCCCGCTCCGCCCCACCCAGCCTGCCCGCAGGGCCACTCACTGCCTCCATGGCCCACCGCAGATCGCCCAAGCAGCCCAGCAGCGCCATGGCGGCCATGCCCTCTCCCCGCGCCCTGCAGCATCAACTGTGCGCAATGGGGCGTGAGGCCAGAGTCTTGTCTACGCTGCCTGGCTGCCATGTCCTTGGCTGCGCTGCTCCGCATGGGCCATGCTTGAGGGTGACTCTTCTCTAGGGGGGCTGCTGGTGAGGAGGGGGTCGTGGGCAGAGGCAAGGCTGGGGCAACAGCACGTGTGCCCACAGAGAGGGCTCTGAGTGCCGCCTCTGGCACCCGTGCCATAGGTTTGCCACCACTGGCTTAGGAGAAACCTATCTCAAAAACAGCAACTGTGAGAGGGACCTTGGAGTCCTAGTAGATGATCACTTGACTATGAGCCAGCAGTGTGCGGCGGCAGCCAAATAAGCTAATACAATCCTTGGTTATATAAACAGAGGCATAGAATCAAAGTCACCTGATTAGTACCATTTTATAAATACTTAATAAGGCCACACCTGGAATACTGTCCCCAGTTTTGGTCACCACATTACAAAAAAGATGTTTGAGACTTTGGAAAAAGTTCAGAGAAGAGCAACTAAGATAATCTAAGGCCTGGAGACTAAAACGCATGAAGAACGGACGCAGGAATTGAGTTTGGCTAGTCTAAAGAAAAGAAGGACTAGAGGAGACATGATAGCAATATTCCAGTATTTGAGGGGCTGCCACAAAGAAGAGGGGATCAAGTTATTTTCCAAAGCACCAGAAGGCAAGACAAGAAACAATGGATGGAAACTAATCAAGAAGAGAAGCAACCTAGAACTAAGGAGAAATTTCCTGACAGTTAGAATTAATCAGTGGAACGACTTGCCTCCAGAAGTTGTGGGTGCTCCATCACTGGAAGTTTTTAAGAAGAGACTGGACAGCCACTTGTCTGAAATGATAGGGACTCCTTCTTGAGCAGGGGGCTGGACTAGAAGACCTCCAAGGTCCCTTCCAGCTCTATTCTGATCTTGTTTGATTGGCTTGTCCCACTCATGCTGGCAGAGGAAGCATGCTCTGGGTCCTGTCAGCCCAATTATTCTGGCTGGTGGGGTTCAGGAGGAGGGCCTTCTCTGCTGTTGCTCCTGCCCTCTGGAACATCTGCAACCCCCCCTGTGAGGGGGGGTGAGGTTGGCCCCAACCCTCCTATCTTTTCATAAGGGGCTAAAGACATGGCCTTGCCAGTCGGCTTGGGGTCCCAGTGGGGGAAACAGCCCAATGGAGGTGGTTGATGGAGTAACAGTAGTTCGGCAGTCGGCAAAGTTCCCCGGCCCTCGGCTGAGAGCAGCCCACAATGCGGCGACAAACCCCGGCGTCCGTTGGCCACGTATTGTTCCAGCCTGCACCTGTCAGCTAAAAGGAGGGTCGGCGGGAACAGCAGCGGCGAGGCAGGCAGCCCCCCCCCCGCCGGCAAGTGTCAACCCCGCGGGGCTCGAGACAGAGAGAGTGATAATGAACAGAAGACTGCAAAGAATATAAATCCTTCCATTCTCCACCATTCAATCAGAAGCTTCTTGGATGAGAAGCAAAATGTCTTCAAGTAGAAATAAAGTCCAGTTGCCATTGAAAAAACACCTTTGGGACAGAAGGAATGGACTGTTCAGGGAGGAGTTTCACAAAAGTTTATCCCATCCTGGGAAAGAAGAAAGCACAAGAAAGCCCCTCAAAATAACCCCGATGTCATGGTTCCGACAGATGAAACTCTTCAAAGAACTTCGAGGCCTTGTTTACCTTAAACAAAGAATCTTTATTCGAGTAGCATAACTTCGGCACTTACATAGCCAAAGCCAAAATCTGAATCCCCCTCCCCTGAGCACACAGTATCAAAGCACAATTCCCTCCTCTAATTCACAGTCATAAATCACATTCTCCAATTAGTTTGAAATGCAGGCTCTCCCTCCAGTTCTCCAGCCCGCCAATTCTTATCATCTCTTGTTTCAATAACCTTGGTTCTCACACTAGTTACAGCATTGTTATGTCTAACTAAACACCCATGCACATTCCTCCTCCTCTCCCCCCAGTATCATCTAATCCCAACTCTAATTCTAAAAGTAAAACACAAGAAGGAAAATGGCTGCAAGTCCATATGTTGTCAAAGCAAAAACATCCGATGTTAGCAGCGTTGACAACATATGGATATTGATATTGTCCAGCGTAGGATGAGGTAAAGAGAAAAATCTGACTAGCTTTCAAGGTTCTGTGATCATGCTCTACAACGATAAACAGCTTTCCTGAAATTTTGGCTGTTTTAGATACTTGATCTTTCCTATGTTCTATGAATCCTGAAAGCCTCCAGTTGAACTTTGCTACACCTGCAGGGTAAAAAAAGTTGTGAAAAGCTGCTAAAAAGCTTCTACTTTTGTGCCTGCTAGTTCAGCTAAAGCACAGCCTCAGAAATTGTTCATTGCTAAGCCCCGGTGGATATCCACAGCAGCAATGCTCCATTTTCTTTGTGGAGGGTTTTAAATATTTAAGAGTTAGAAATTAATCCCCTTTGTCTCCTTTTCCCAAAATAAAATGGATTTCTTCCTCCTATTTTTCCTCGTATAACTTACACCCAGGCCCTTTATCTTCTTGGTACTCCACCTGCAAGTCTTTTGTTTAGAAGAGCTTTTCCAAAATGAAATCTAAACTTTGGATGACTCCGAAGTAATACAGTTTAAAATAATATAAGTAATTTCCCCCTAATCTCACTTTAGATATACTGGGCCGTTTTCTGTAGAATGCTGACGTGTTGCTATTAAAGTAACTTCTATAAATATTTTACCTAGCCTTCATCACATTAACAGCCTGGCTATTGTTCAAGGAGATTTTTAAAATGATCATTAATAATATAAGGTAGGAACACACCATTGTTGCATTTGTGTAGGGCAGTGGTAGGATTCAAATAGGTGAACAACTGGTCCTCTGTGTAGATGCCGCTTCCGGGAGTCCATTCTGGGCCGGGGCAAGAAAAAATTAGATACCGGTTCTGCCGAAGTGGTGCGAACCGGCTGAATCCCGCCACTGGTGTAGGGGCTGTAGCATTTAGCACTTAGCCTTATATATACTGCTCCATAGTTCTTTACAGCCCTCTCTGATTTACAGTCAGCATATTTGCCCCCAACAATCTGGGTCCTCATTTCACTGACCTCGGAAGAATGGAAGGCTGAGTCAACCTTGAGCCGGTCAGGATCGAACTCCTGGCAGTGAGCAGTGAATTAACCTGCAGTACTGCATTCTAACCACTGCACCACCAAGGCTCCTTCCTTCCTTCCTTCCTTCCTTCCTTCTTAACAATAGCACTTAGTTTTATATACTGCTTCACAGTGTTTTACAGCCTTTTCTAAGCGGTTTACAGAGTCAACATATATGCCCCCAATAATCTGGATCCTCATTTTACCGACCTCGGAAGGATGGAAGGCTAAGTCAACCTTGAACTGGTCATGACTGGACTCCAGACTGTGGGCATACTGCATTCTAACCACTTGGGCCACTACGGCTCCTGAATGCTATGGGGCATTCAGCCCCAAGGCATAGTGGCTAAGAATTGTGGGCATGGAAGTGCCACAACTTTGGAGGGCATTAGGTTGATGTGGTGGAATCTCCAGCTAGACTGGAAGGAGGTGTTAAGAGGGGGTCAAGCTTAGAATCCTTGCAGCATAGAAAGCAGCACAGGCCTGACCTCCTAGGACAGTGATGGCGAACCTTTTAGAGACCGAGTGCCCAAACTGCAACCCAAAACCCACTTATGTATCATCGGGTGCCGGGTAGGCGTGGTCCATTGAGTGGGTGTTGCCCATTGGGTGGGCGTGGCTGCGGTGGTAATGGCAGACTGGGTGGGGCTAAAAAGTTCAATCAATCAATTCCAATTTTGCGAGATCTTTTTTTTTCCCCGCGAGAAGTTGAAATTGGTCGATTGAACCTTTTTTTTTGCACACAGCGGCGGAGGCCTAAAGCAAAAAGGTTTTATAAAACCCAGCTGAAGGCCTAGGACTGGGGCAACAGTGCGCGTGCCCACAGAGAGGGCTCTGAGTGCCACCTCTGGCACCCGTGCCATAGGTTCGCCACCACAGTCCTAGGAGAAAACTAATTGTAGAATAGTAACAGGACAATCCCTCTTCTCTCTTTATATCCCTAACAATTACATCTAGACAGGCTTGGGGGGGAAAAAATCACATTTTATTTTACTAAATGGAGTGGGGGTATTTCTCCATTATTTTCCCAGAGGAAGGGCAGAGATCTCATTTGTGCAATTGTTTTTATTTTAAATATTTTGTGTTTTTTTGGTATGTTCACTTGTTCCTTGTTCACTGGAGAAAATGGTTCCGGTACCTACAGGTAGTCCTGAACCATTCCAGGTCCTTCAGAACAGATGGTCTCCTCCAGTACTTCATGGTGTGATAGTAGCAGGTCCAGCAGTAGCAGGTCCAGCTTCAAAGGGCTGCAACTCACGTCTCCCCTCCAGCAGCTGGTGCTGTTCTCTGCTCTGGGGAGCCCTTTCATCCTTACTACCAGGCTACTTTGTTCTCTGCCAGAGGAGCAGCTGCTTAAAAAAACAACAACTTGCAATTGGTCCAAGAATAGCCTATTAAGTCAATGAACCCTGAAATCTGGACTCAGTTAACCCTAGAAGCACATTCTGCATTCCGCCATCTTTTTGATTGCTGCTGAAGCTGATGAAGCATGCCTGCCCTGTTCCCCTTCTGAATTCATTTATGCAAAATTCCTTTCCTTTCCTTTCCTTTCCTTCCACTTTTCCTTCCACTTTTCCTTTCCTTTCCTTTCCTTTCCTTTCCTTTCCTTTCCTTTCCTTCCCTTTTCTTTCCTTCCCTTCCCTTCCCTTCCCTTCCCCTTTCCCTTCCCTTCCCTTTCTTTTTCCTTTTCTTTCCTTTCCCCTTCTTTCCCTTCCCTTCCCTTTCCTTTCCTTTCTCCTTTCCTTTCCCTTTCTTTCCCTTCCCTTCCCTTCCCTTCCCTTTCCCTTTCCCTTTCCTTTCATTTCCCTGTCCTTCCCTTCCCCTTTCTTTTCTCTTCCCTTCCCTTCCCTTTCTTTTTCCTTTTCTTTCCTTTCCTCTTCTTTCCCTTCCCTTCCCTTCCCTTCCCCCTTCCCCCTTCCCTTCCCTTTCCCTGTCCTTTCCTTTCCCTTTCTTTCCCTTCCCTTCCCTTCCCTTCCCTTTCCTTTCCTTTCTCCTTCCCTTCCCCTCTTCTCCCTTCCCCTCCCTTTTCCTCCTCTCTTCTCTATGTACTTCTCCTCTTCTCCTTTCTTCTGCTCTCCTTCTTCATTCATTCACTTCCCCTCCTCTGTTCCTCATTTTTCTCCTTTTGTTTCCTCTCCCTCTCCTCCAACCATTTCTTTTCCTCCTCCTCTTCCTCTCTTCTCTCCTTCTCCATCCATTACTTTCTTTCATCCCTTCTCCTCTCTTCTCCTTCTTACTTCCTCGCCTCCTTTTATTGCTTTGATTTGTAGATGCCGCTTCTACAGAGCAAAGCCACATAGTGTAGCGCAGTGTTTCTTCACCTTGGCCACTTTAAGATATGAAGATTTCAACTCCCAGTATGGCTGGCTGGGGAATTCTGGGAGTTGAAGTCCACCTATCTTAAAGTTGCTAAAGTGAAAAAAAACAACACTGCTGCAGAGAAAAGGAAAGGAATGGATTTAGTCTGAAAGACGTGAAGTGGGACTAGGAGAGCCCTAACAAATAGTGTATGTGCATGCAAGTAATTGGAGAATATGTTGCTCAACATTCTTTCTTTTTACCTTTCTCCCAATTTAATTATTTGATAATAAGCTACTTATTCCAGTAACGTAAGGCTACAACCTGACTTCTAGGAACTGTTCCAGAATTAATACCACTGAATCCATAGTGAATTTAAACCAGTAAAAAAGATGTTGAGACTCTAGAAAGAGTACAGAGAAGAGCAACAAAGATGATTAGGGGACTGGAGGCTAAAACATATAAGGAACGGCTGCTGGAATTGGGTATGTCTAGTTTAATGAAGAGAAGGACGAGGGGGGACATGATAGCAGTCTTCCAATATCTCAGGAGAAGAAGCAATGGATGGAAACTGATCAAGGAGAGAAGCAACTTAGAACTAAGGAGAAACTTCCTGACAATTAGAACAATTAACCAGTGGAACAACCTGCCTCCAGAAGCGGTGAATGCTCCAACACTGGAAATTTTTAAAAAGAGCCTGGACAGCCATTTGTCTGAAATGGTATAGGGTTTCCTGCCTGAGCAGAAGGTTGGACTAGATGACCTCCAAGGTCCCTTCCAACTTTATTATTATTATTATTATTATTATTATTATTATTATTATTATTATTATTGTTGTTGTTGTTGTTGTTGTTGTTGTTGTTGTTATTGTTATTGTTATTATTAGTCCTTTAACAAGAAATTATTACAGTCAGTTTATTCTCCATAAAAGCCACATTTTTAATGTGTTTGACTCAGTGGTGGGATTCAGCCGGTTTGCACCACTTCGGCAGAACCGGTAGCTAATTTTTTGTTGCCCAGGCCCAGAACGGACTTCCGGAAGCAGCATCCACACAGAGAACCGGTTGTTCACCTATTTGAATTCCACCACTGGTTTGACGTCTTTTTTAAAAATTTCAGTTGTACCCTGTTTTTTTTTTTATTTTGGTGAGCCTTCCAGATACTTTCTGTGTGGGTTGATGTGTATAAAGAGAAATAGAGAGTAAAGCTCTCCATAGAAATATATGCTAAATTGTTTTAAAATAAAAAAAACTCTGAAAAAAACCAGATTGCTATAGCTGCAGCGTTGGTTCTAATCTTGTTGTGATACTTTGTGCTTTAATAGCTGTCAGCGATTAAATAGGAAGGCTGGGTATCAATGGAATGTATGAATGAAAATGAACAAATCCGGCTCGTAGCATGCAGAGACGCTCGCAAAGGGAACTAACTTCATGTTAATGTTTTGTCTGGCATCTAGTTATATTTAGATGGTTTAAAAATATTACAAGACTTGAACTGTGCCTAAGCACGGGAGGCTTGTGAAGAGAGATGGATGACTTCCTACGGTTCACATAGGGAAAGTAAGATTAAGTATTATTTTCCCCAGACTGGTAATATGTTTCTTTCCTTTCAAGCTTTAAAAGAGAGGAACTACATTTTTCAAAAGATCTGGGTCCTAGCTTCCAGCGTTTTATCAGAATACAGGCAGTCCTCAACTTACAACGGTTTGTTTACTGACTTTTCGAAGTCGTAACGGCACCGAAAAAAGCCACTTGTGATAGTTTCTCACACTTACAACCACAGCCACAGGATCAAAATTCAGATGCGTGTCAATTAACTCATATTTATGACGGTCACAGTGTCCTGGGGTCGTGGGATCCCCTTTTGCGAACTTCTGACAAGCAAAGTCAACAGGGAAGCCAGATTCAAGTCACCTTTAATAATAATAATAATAATAACAATAATAATAATAATAATAATAATAATAATAATAATAATAATAATAATAATAATAATAATAATAAAGTTGGAAGGGACGTTGGAGGTCATCTAGTCCAACCCCCTGCTCAGGCAGGAAACCCTATACCATTTCAGACAAATGGCTGTCCAGTCTCTTCTTAAAAACTTCCAGAGTTGGAGCATTCGCCGCTTCTGGAGGCAGGTTGTTCCACTGGTTAATTGTTCTCACTGTCAGGAAGTTTCTCCTTAGTTCTAGATTCACTTAACAAATGTGTTACTAACTTAACAACAGCAGTGATTTCCTTAACAGCTGTGGTCAGAAAGGTTGTAAAATGGGGCAAAACTCACTTAACAACTGTCTCGTTCAGGAACAGACATTTTGGGCTCAACTGTTGTCATAAGCCAAACATGTCAAACACAAGGCGGCCCTCCGAAGCCATCCTGGAAACAGTGAGGGAACAGCCCCTGCTGCCTTAGCTTTGGCCCAGGCCAGCCGGGAGCCAATGTACAATTTTGTGGTGGCCATCTTGGCACTTGCCTTGGTGGACCATGCCTTGGCACTTGCCCCGGTCCCACGCCCTTCTGTCAGAGACCCTCAGAACTGTCCCACTCCTGCCCAGGTTCCCACAGCCACTCTTGATGCGAATGATGTAGAACTGGCCATTGAGAATGAAGACTAAGGAAATAGAAATGTTCACACTGCAGCGATAATAAAACGAGTGTCCATGTGGTTTTTTAAAAGCTTTAAAATGCAGGTGCCCAATTTGCAAAAAGGAAAAAAAAAAAAGAGCTGCAATGCTTTTTAGTTCATTCTGTAATTTTGATTGGCAGCTATACATAGATGTCCAGGAACACCCACAATAAGATGGCTTGTGTCATGTTGTCATTGTGCAAATGATGTGCTTAATTTGTATCAGCCAGTTCATGATATAATGATACACTTTTGGGTGCAAAAAAGAGAAAGCAGCAAAGATTTTGTGGGAGGGAAGGGGGGGAGGGGGGAGGTAGGGAAGGAAGGAAGGAAGGAAGGAAGGAAGGAAGGAAGGAAGGAAGGAAGGAAGGAAGGAAGGAAGGAAGGAAGGAAGGAAGGAAGGAAGGAAGGAAGGAAGGTCAAAAGAGTAGACAGTCTGCCCAGGCTGTTCATTTATTTTATTTATTTATCAATTTTAGGCATCACCCATCTGAGTGACTTTGGGCATTTTGTAGATAAATTACTGCCATATCTTCGCAACTACATGTTTTCTATTCATAGCCCGTTTGGAAGCAATAAATTTTACTGCTCACTGTCCTGCAGATTTTTCTTCAGTTCTAAAAAGCACTTTTTTTTTCTTTTTTTTCCTTTTGTCCAGCAGTTGCTTCCACCTTCTATTGCCATCTCTCATGAGAGAGAGAGAGAGAGGGAGAGAGAGAGGGAGGGAGAGAGAGAGGGAGAGAGAGAGAGAGAGAGAAAGTAGGTAGGTAGGTAGGTAGGTAGGTAGGTAGGTAGGTAGGTAGGTAGGTAGATAGATAGATAGATAGATAGATAGATAGATAGATAGATAGATAGATAGATAGATAGATAGATAGATAGATAGATAGATAGATAGATAGATAGATAGATAGATAGATAGATAGATAGATACACTCTAGGTATCGGACTGTTCCTGTGGATGTTTCCCTGTCTTAACATTTTTATTTTTATTTTTCGGGTAATGAAAACACGGAATGTTCTGCCACATACTGAACATAGAAATGTGGACACTATTGCTTCAGCATTTGCAGCTCTGGCATTACGGAGTGCTCGCTTCTCTTGTGCCAAGATAGATAGATAGATAGATAGATAGATAGATAGATAGATAGATAGATAGATAGATAGATAGATAGATAGATAGATAGATAGATAGATAGATAGATAGATAGATAGATAGATAGATAGATAGATAGATAGATAGATAGATAGATAGATAGATAGATAGATAGATAGATAGATAGATAGATAGATAGATAGATAGAT
>NW_015391241.1:24496-32265 GCF_001527695.2 Protobothrops mucrosquamatus
AATCCCAGCAACGATCCTAGGTAAGGCCACACTTGGAATACTGCATCCAGTTTTGGTCACCACGATGTAAAAAAAGATGTTGAGACTCTAGAAAGAGTACAGAGAAGAGCAACAAAGATGATTAGGGGACTGGAGGCTAAAACATATAAGGAAAGGCTGCTGGAATTTGGTATGTCTAGTTTAATGAAGAGAAGGATGAGGGGGGAGATGATAGCAGTGTTCCAGTATCTCAGGGGCTGCCACAAAGAAGAGGGAGTCAAGCTCTTCTCCAAAGCGCCTGAAGGCAGGACAAGAAGCAATGGATGGAAACTAATCAAGGAGAGAAGCAACCTAGAACTAAGGAGAAACTTCCTGACTGTGAGAACAATTAACCAGTGGAACAACCTGCCTCCAGAAGCGGTGAATGCTCCAACACTGGAAGTTTTCAAGAAGAAACGGGACAGCCATTTGTCCGAAATGGTATAGGGTTTCCTGCCTGAGCAGGGGTTGGACTAGATGACCTCCAAGGTCCCTTCCAACTTTACTACTATTATTATTATTATTGTTGTTGTTGTTGTTGTTGTTATTATTATTATTATTATTATTATTATTATTATTATTATTATTATTATTATTATTATTATTATTAGCAGGTTAACAATGGGGATATTGCTGTCAAGCACAGGAAATCGGGAATTCAGGCAGTTGAAATGAATAGATAGATTGATTGTATGCTTAAAAAAATGACCGGTGTGGTAGCCTAGTGGTGAAGATGCTTGCCTCCCATTCGGAAGGTTGAGAGTTCAATCCTAGGTAGCTGCAGATGTTTCTCTCTTCTAGGGAGCAAAGAAAAACATATATCTGGGTGGCATCAGGAAGGGCATCCGGGCAGTAAATGCTCCACTCCATTCAGTCACCTTGACTCTACCCCGAATTAAGGAATTACAGGGTTGTAAAAAGGGAGTTTTATCGTATGCTAAAGATCTCTACAAGAATCTGACCTACTAACGGTTAAGGCAAATTGGCGGCAGATAAGAGTCAATGGAATTCAAGATGGGCTGGGCTTAGGTCTCTCGTGGGCGTGAAGAGACTCAAGACTGATGATGCACTTGACCCCCTCCCTCGGGCTCAGCCTGGTCACCTCCTACAATCAGTGGAGATTTGATCTATTTTCTCATCCATTATTGTAACGTCAACTGGTCTAGTCTATTGTCCATCATTCCAAGGGGGCAAAGTGGTCTCACTTTTTAATCCTTTAAAAAAAACTTTCCACATCTATTTCCATTATCATTATCCCCCCCCCCTCAAGATGAGATTAGCTCCAATTCTATTGGCATTTAGAAAATCCCTCAAAACCTGGTTCTACTAACAGGGTTGGAAAGCCCAGAGAAATAGGGAGCCCACAAAGTGGCTACGCTGTATGTAGGATGCTGGTCACACATCTCCTGCAGTTCTCCTGCTATCACTTTTAACTGCCTGATCAATCAGGGTGGATTCTTCCTTCCTTTCCTTCTTTGATTTTTAATCTACTGGGGGCTCCTCCTTCTCTTCTCTGATGGTTTCTTAGATAGCATCTCTCATTTCATCCACCAAAGTCATTCTCACATACCGTTACATAACAGAATAACACAACTGGAAGGCATCTTGGAGGTCTTCTAATCCAACCCCCTGCTCAAGCAGGAGAATAAAATAGAATAGAATAGAATAGAATAGAATAGGATAGGATAGGATAGGATAGGATAGGATAGGATAGAATAGAACTAAGAATTAGAATAGAATAGAATAGAACTAAGAATTAGAATAGAATAGAATAGAATAGAACTAAGAATTAGATTAGAATAGAGTAGAGTAGAATAGAATAAAATAGAATAGAACTAAGAATATAGAATAGAATAGAATAGAATAGAACTAAGAATTAGAATAGAATAGAATAAAATAAAATAGAACTAAGAATTAGATTAGATTAGATTAGATTAGATTAGATTAGATTAGATTAGATTAGATTAGAGTAGAGTAGAGTAGAGTAGAGTAGAATAGGATAGGATAGGATAGGATAGGATAGAACTAAGAATTAGAATAGAATAGAACTAAGAATTAGAATAGAATAGAATAGAATAGAATAGAACTAAGAATTAGATTAGAATAGAGTAGAGTAGAATAGAATAAAATAGAATAGAACTAAGAATATAGAATAGAATAGAATAAAATAGAACTAAGAATTAGAGTAGAGTAGAGTAGAGTAGAATAGAATAGAATAGAATAGAATAGAATAGAATAGAATAGAATAGAATAGAATTGGAAGGGATCTTGGAGGTCTTCTAGTCCAGCTGCCTGCTTGAGTAGGAGAACCTATATCATTTCAGACAAGTGACTAGAAATCTCCAGTGATGGAGCGCCCATGATTTCTGAAGGGAAGCTGTTCCACTAGTTAATTATCCTCACTGTTCGGAACTTTCTCCTTAATTCCAAGTTGCTTCTCTCTTTAGTCAGTTTTCAACCATTGTTTCTTGTCTTGCCCTCTGGTGATTTGGAGAATAGTTTGACCCCCTCTTCTTTGTGGCAGCCCCTGAGATATTGGAATAGTGCTATCATGTCACTCCTGTTTCTTCTTTTCTTTAGACTAGCCAAGATCCTATACCATTTCAGACTAATGGCTGTCCAAACTCTACTTCAAAACCTCCAGTGATGGAGCACCTACAACTTCTGGAGGCAAATCGTTCCACTGATTAATTGTTCTCACTGTCAGGAAGTTTCTCCTTAGTTTTAGGTTGCTTTTCTCCTTGATTCAGGCTTGACTCAATGAAAAACTATCATTTTAAACAATGAAGTCCCCCAGTGGAGAAATGGATTATGAAAACGTTAGAATTTTCCAGAAATGNAACGCCGCTGCTGCGCGAGCTGCACTGGCTGCCGGTGGCTTTCCGGGTGCGCTTCAAGGTGCTGATTATCATCTTCAAAGCGCTCCATGGCATCGGACCTGGTTATCTCCGAGACCGCCTTCTGCCTCAGATTACCTCCCATCGGCCGATACGCTCCCACAGAGAGGGTCTCCTCAGGGTGCCGTCAGCCAGACAGTGCCGGCTGGCGACCCCCAGGGGGAGGGCCTTCTGTGTTGGAGCTCCCACCCTATGGAACGAACTACCCCCAGAGATCCGGGTGATTCTGGATCTCCCCTCCTTCCGCCGCGCCCTCAAGACATGGCTATTTAAGTTGGCAGGACTGGCCTAAGGGTTATTTTTAATTTGGTTTTTATAATAATTTTTTTAAAAATATAATAATGGCCTTATAATAATATTTCATTTTAATTAACATTTTAACTTTAGTATTTTTTGTAGTTATGTATTTGTTTTTAAAAGGCTGTAAGCCGCCCTGAGTCCGCAGGGAGAAGGGCGGGGTAGAAATATAATAAATAAAATAAATAAAATAAAAATAAATATCTAAGAGGGAGCTACTATTATACAAAAATGTAACTATCAGTTGAAAAGAAGTAATTACATCTTTTTAACTTTGGCTCTTTTCTCTTTCTATTTCTCGCATGTTTTTGTTTCATTCTCTTTTATTTGTGTTTTATTGTATGGAAAAAACTTTTAATAAATTTTAAAAAAGAAGTATTATTCTTTTTAACCCTATGGAATCTTTGAAAAAAAATATATAAAGGGTTTAGGACTCTGTTGTCTACCAAGAGGTTAATTTTCTGAACTGTAATCAGAACTAACCAGGCCAGTTCCCAAGGGCTTTAGCAATGCTTTCTGATCATACCCAGCAAAGTAAGAATGGACCACTATAAACTTGTAAAGCTCCTTCAGTTTCTTTGAAAGGCTATCCTGATACTGAATTGCAAGGTTGAATTATGCATTCATTAAAAGGCCCCCAAATCTTGCAAACTTTACTCTTAAGGGACCAACTGCAGCCCTTGGATCAGCTTAATTGACTTCTTCTGAACCATTAATGTATGTAAGGACATGGAACAGAATAACAGAATAATAACTTTATTGTCACTTGGAATGTGCACTAATCGGCATGCATTAAAATGAAACTTCGTTGCATACAGCTCTCAAAGGGTCACCACCTCCGATATACACTCCATAAATATGACAAAAATAAATAAATGCATATACCCACATATATGTCTAGTTTAATGAAAAGAAGACATGATAGCAGTATCTATCAATATCTCAGGGGTTGCCACAAAGAAGAGGGAGTCAAGCTATTCTCCAAAGCACCTGAAGGCAGGACAAGAAGCAATGGATAGAAACTAATCAAGGAGAGAACCAGCCTAGAATTAAGGGTAAATTTCCTGTCAGTGAGAACAATTCATCAGTGGAACAACCTGCCACCAGGAGTTGTGAATGCTCNGAGAGAGAGAGAGAGAGAGAGAGAGAGAGAGAGAGAGAGAGAGAGAGAGAGAGAGAGCTGGTAATCTATATGAGCAAGAGTATAATTTAATATAGGCTGTATCTTATTATGATCTTATTATTGATGTTGCATTGTTTTACAAATGTATTTTAATTCTGTATTAAACTTTGTTTTGTTTATCGTCTATATTGGTCTACCACTGAAATAAATGTAATCAATTACAAATCACATCCTCCACTTTCAGTTCCTCAAGATAAGATAAGATAAGATAAGATAAGATAAGATAAGATAAGATAAGGTAAGGTAAGGTAAGGTAAGGTAAGGTAAGGTAAGGTAAGGTAACTTTTTTTCTGTGAATACACTGGCACACTTAAAAAATGAAATTCTGTTGCCCACTCTCAAAAGAAAATATATACATACCCATATCCATACATACACATGCATACATATATACGTATGCATATACATATACATATACATATACATATACATATACATATACATATACATATACATATACATATACATATACATATACATATACATATACATATACATATACATATACATCACTGTCCATTTTGAATACATAGCGGAAAGAGTAAACTTGAGAGTTCACAAGGTTGATGCTGTATGGAACAAAACAGTGGTTGAATCTGGGTGTTCTGCTTCGGATACCCCGAAGCCCCCTCCCAGAAGATAAAAGGAAAACAGGTCATGGAGAGGTTGTGTAACATTCCAGACAATCCTGCGGACCCCGCTCAAGCATCGCTTATACTGTATGCCATGTCCTGGGTAGAAGGAAGTTAACTGCCAATAATCTTTTCTGCTGTCCTCACCACTCTCTGCACAGCCTTCCTGTCCGAAACAGTAATACCTCCAAACCACGCATTAATACAATACGACAGGATGCTTTCGGTCGTTCCTCTAAAGAAAGTGGAAAGGAGAAGGGAAGGAAGATGTGCTCTTCTCGTATGATGCAGAAAATGCAGGCGCTGCTGTGCCCACTTCACCAGGGTCTCACTGTTGAGCGACCAAGCTAACCCGCTCGTAAATTTGCTTCCAAAGCAAATTTATCCCTTCAGAGGCTGCAGGGCTGGAAGCCGATGTAATTTGTTATAGATAAGAGTCACAACATTGCTGTTCTGTCCCCATCGGACACACACACCCAAACAGCCAGCCGAGGGTTAAATAACTTCTCCACACTCCAATCCACAGATAAGAAAACTTGGCAGCAGCTCCGTAGCTGCCTGCCAAGACTTTTACTCAGAGAACAAAAAATAATACACACAGTTAGAAAATTAAGTCCACAGCAAACTACTTCGCCAGAGATTCAGCTTTGTCCGTCACAGAGTCCAAATGGCCACCACCTCCCTTTTATAGCCTGTGGGGTGTGGTCCAGTGACTCAGCTTAATCTCTGGCACGTCTCCTTTTCTGCTGCGCATGCTTGTCGCTCCTACCCTGGCGTGGATCCAGCCACAACTTATCTTCATCACTATCCGAAACACCTGGCTCCTGACCAATCTCAGAAACACCTGGCTCCTGGTCAATCTCTTCTCCGTTGGGAGACACCTGAGGCATTGCCAAAGAGGAGGGTCCTGGAGAGGGAGGCCTGGCCATCTCCTCTCCTTCATGTTCGGAGCCTTCTTCCTCCGATAAGAGGGGCTCACAAGACGGAGCCACAACAATTGCTGAGGCCTGGATCCCCATCAGAATAGGCAAGAGTTGGGAAGCCCCTTAACTGCCGAGCACAATCAAGGAATGCACAATTCGCACAGGCTTGCTTTAATGAGTTTGAATGTCAAGTGACAGGGGTTAGAGAACAGAACCATGAGAAATAAAATTGGTGCCCTCTGATCCTCTTTTATTGCTGAGTTCATAAGGGGCTGAGATGCTCTCTGAAGCCTTTTTCATGAAATATTTGCACGGTGGATTAAGACGCAGTTTATTGGGTTTGTCTGCAATGGGATCTCCCATCTGCAAAACATTTGCATTTTAGACATATTGGTTTGTTTGTTTTCTCTCAGCTTCAGGCACAGTCTCTTACAGGAACATAACTTGCTTTGTCCCAGCTAGACGAAAGCATACAGATGGTCCTCAGCTTACAAGCATTCATTTAGTGGCCATATGATGTTAATGGCCTTAACTGCTGCTGTCTTACTTAGCATCCCAAATGCAGTCATTGACAGTGGATTAGGTGACCGTCAGAACTTTTGATCAGGCTTGTCCAGACCCCTTTTTTCAGGTAGGCTGCAACTTCAAATGTTCACTGAGCGACCAGTCATAAGTCAAGGACTATCCATACATCTGCTTTCAAAAATATCATAGTAAATATTCGTAAATCTTTTGACTCCCTTGTTTATTTTTTTTCTGTTAGCAGAATAACAGAGTTGGAAGGGACCTTGGAGGTCTTCTAGTCCAACCACCTACTCAAGCAGGAGACCCTCTACCATTTCAGACAGATGGCTGTCCAATTTCTTCTTAAGAACTTCCAGTGTTGGAGCATTCACAACTTCTGGAGGCAGGGTGTTCCACAGATTAATTGTTCTAACCATCCAGAAATTTCTCCTTAGTTCTAGGTTGCTTCTCTCCTTGATTAGTTTCCATCCATTGCTTCTTGTCCTGCCTTCAGGCGCTTTGGAGAATAGCTTGACCCCCCCCCCCCCGTCTTCTTTGTAAGTCCTTGACTTAAAACCATTTGTTGAGTGATTGTTTGAAGTTACAACAGCATTGAAAAAAATGACGTACGACTGTTTTTCACACTTGCAACCACTGCAGATCTCCATGGTCACGTGATCAAAATTTGGACACTTGGCAACTGGCATGTTCTTACGCCAGTTGGGGTCATGTGATCACTTTTGCACCCTTCTGACAAGCAAGCCAGATTCAGTTAACAACCCTGTTACTAATTTAACAAGGACTCGCTTAACAAAGGGGCCAAGAAAGGTCCTGAAACGGGGCAAGACTCACTTAGCAACTGTATCACTTAGCAACATAAATTTAGGGCTTAGTTGTGTGTTGTAAGTTGAGGACCACCTGGCAGAATTTTCAACTTTCGCAAAAGGGCTTTTGCCAAGAACAAATAACTCACATTAATAAGGATTCCACCGTACAGATTTATATGTTGGACCCTGTCTAAGGAAGGAAACGTTCTGTTCCTTTCTAGCATTGTTTAACAGGGTGATGAATCAATGATTTAAATGAAATCAATTTGCAATCTGGTCATGGAAGAAATTGGTGGCGCCAAGCAGAATATTCCAGTTGGAGAGAATAAGTAACTTTTCTTCTTCTTCTTCTTCTTCTTCTTCTTCTTCTTCTTCTTCTTCTTCTTCTTCTTCTTCTTCTTCTTCTTCTTCTTCTTCTTCTTCTTCTTCTTCTTCTTCTTCTTCTTCTTCTTCTTCTTCTTCTTCTTCTTCTTCTTCTTCTTCTTCTT
>NW_015391241.1:38217-41943 GCF_001527695.2 Protobothrops mucrosquamatus
TAGTAGAAGAAGAACAAGGAGGAGAAAGAATAGGGAAGGGGAAGAGAAGGAGAGGGAGAAGGAGAAGGAGAAGGAAGAGGAGAAGGAGAGGAAGAAAGAAGGAGAAGGAATGGGGAAGGGGAGGAGGAGGAGGAGAAGGAGAAGGGGAAGGAGAAGGAGGAGAAAGAATGGGGAAGAGGAAGAGAAGGAGAGGGAGAGAGAAAAGGAGAAGGAGAAAGAGGAGGAGGAGACATTTTTTTATTTGTTAATATTTACTTTGTTAGATTTACATTTCAGCTTGATTGATTTATATGCATCACCTCGAACTCAAGGTGATGAATATAAAGTTTGCTTCCCACAACAACTAGATGGGGTTGGTTGTATTGAGAGAGAGGGATTTGCCCAACATCACAGGGAGTTTCCATACGGAGCAGTGGTCTTGAACCTGTTTTCTCTGATCTTTGTCCAACACCTTACTAGAAGACCTCCAGGGTCCCTTTCAACCCTGTTATTCTATGTTCTATCTAATGGAAGGAGAAAACAATGGTGGCATGAGATAGAACATAGAATAACAGGGTTGAAAGGGACCCTGGAGGTCTTCTAGTCCAACCGCCTGTTCAAGCAGGAGAGCCTATACCAGGGGTAGGCAACCTTGGTTCTTTTATGACTCATGGACTTCAACTCCCAGAATTCCAGAGCCAGCCACACTGAGGGAAAGGGAGAGGTTTCCAAGCTGAGCCATGCTGGCTCAGGAATTCTGGGAGTTGAAGTCCACAAGTCATGAAGGGGCCATAGTTCCCTCATGCTGGCGGAGGAATTCTGGGAGTTGAAGTCCACAAGTCATAAAAGAGCCAAGGTTGCCTACCCCTGGCCTATACCATTCCAGACAAATGGCTGTCCAATCTCTTTTTGAAAACCTCCAGTTTGGGTGTCAAAGGCTTCTCCTTCTGTGGATTTTAAAAACTTTTCTCAATTTCAAAAGTGACACCATAAATTTCATTTTTGATGTGTGCCGTTGTACCCTCAGTTTTAAAAAAATGACAATAAAGGTTATCTTATCTACATGAGCATGGTGGCACAGTGGTTAGAATGCAGTATTGCAGGCTAATTCAGCAGTTTGACAGTTCGATTCTCACCGGTTCAGGGTTGACTCAGCCTTCCATCCTTCCAAGGTCAGTAAAATGAGGACCCAGATTGTTGGGGGCAAATATGTTGACTCTGTAAACCGTTTAAAGATGGCTGAAAAGCACCGTGAAGCGGTAAATAAGTCTAAGGGTATTGCCATCTCTTTTGACAATCACATATTTTCTCTCCTAGAAGAAAATTTAAGGTACTATCTGGATCCCACAGGGAAATCTGTAACCACATTCCAGTTTTCACCAAGCTTTTGTTTTGAATCAAGATTCAAATCTGCATCAGATGTTATTGAATTTCACATTGAACACAATAGCACTTTAATTCTTAGTTCATTTTCCATTCGGCCTTCTTTGATACATGGGCCAGATTGTTCTTAAGGTAATAGATTCAAATCTGAGGGAGAATTCCCAAACCAATCAGTGATTTATTTAATGAACAAACAGCTTTGAAAAGAGTTAGTAACACTGCCATCTTGTGCTTGAAATATTTAAGTAGGGTGAGAAATAGTCTATTGTGACTAGAAGACTTGGCTGTTTGCTATCGCATCTCTGTCAGTGTAGATGGAGTTTGTGTTGTGTAAAATCTTAGGACCTAAGAAATGCTTCTGTTAATAAGAGGACCTGGTCAACAGATATAAAATTCATGGATGGGAAATGATATACTGTACTGAATAGGTAGTCCTTGCCTTACAACCCTTGGTTTAGTGACCATTCAAACTTACAATGGGACGTTTTTCGCACTTACAACCATCGCAGCATCCCCAAGGTCACGTGATCAAAATTCAGATGCTTGGCAACTGGCATGTACTTGTGACAGTTGCAGTGTCCTGGGGTCATGTGATCCCTTTTTGTGACCTTCTGAACAAGCAAAGTCAATGGGGAAGGCAGAATCACTTTACAGCTGTGTTACTAAGTGAACAAAGCTCACTTAAGCACTGTCTCGCTTAGCAACATGAATGTTGGACTCAATTGTGGTCGTAAGTCAAGGACTACCTGTACTAGGAAGCTTCTCTCTGTGGGATATCCTTAATAATAATAATAAAGTTGGAAGGGACCTTAGAGGTCATCGAGTCCAACCCCCTGCTCAGGCAGGAAACCCTATACCATTTCAGACAAATGGCCGTCCAGTCTCATCTTAAAAATTTCCAGTGTTGGAGCATTCACTGCTTCTGGAGGCAGGTTGTTCCACTGGTTAATTGTTCTAACTGTCAGGAAGTTTCTCCTTAGTTCTAGGTTGCTTCTCTCCTTGATTAGTTTCCATCCATTGCTTCTTGTCCTGCCTTCAGGCGCTTTGGAGAACAGCTTGACTCCCTCTTCTTTGTGGCAGCCCCTGAGATATTGGAACACGGCTATCATATTATCCCTGGTCCTTCTCTTCATTAAACTAGACATACCCAACTCCTGCAACTGTTCCTTGTATGTTTTAGCCTCCAGTCCCCTAATCATCTTTGTTACTCTTCTCTGCACTCTTTCTAGAGTCTCAACATCTTTTTTACATCGTGGTGACCAAAACTGGATGCAGTATTCCAAGTGTGGCCTTACTAAAGCATTGTAAAGTGGTATTAATACTTCACGTGATCTTGATTCTATCCCTCTGTTAATGCAGCCCAGCACTGTGTTGGCTTTTTTGGCAGCTGCAGCACGCGGCTGGCTCCTATTTAAGTGATTGTCCACTAGGACTCCGAGATCCCTCTCACAGTTACTACTATTGAGCAAGGTACCCCCTATATTATACCTGTGCATTTGGTTTTTCTTGCCTAAATGTAGAACCTGACTTTTTTCACCATTGAATTTCATTTTGTTACATAGTGCCCAGTATTCAAATCTGTCCAGATCCTGATTGATTTGATTCGATTTATTATGGCTGTCCACTCCCCAAAATTTGGAGTGGCCCTAAAGTCTTTCACAGCTCCTTTGCTGTCAGGACCAACCAGGACCAACAATGGTCATAAAAGTTCTTCTTCTGATGTCACCAGTTGTTCTCCCTACCTGATACTTTGACCTGAGTTACTAACATTTCATTTTCCCACAGTGTCCCAACAGAATCTCAGTCTATGCAAATCCAGCTTTACTTTAATGACTTTAAACAATCACACCTTATGAAGGTTTGCCACATGTGCTAGTATTTTCCCATCTGATGTGTCGGCCAACTTCTCTCTGTCCTTTAGCGTTGGATCTTCGTACATTTAATGGCTGCGGAATTTTTATATATATAAGTATTATACAGAACATATTTCTCCAACAGACAGTTCATCTTTTTTCAGCTGTTTGCAAAGCAGGAGTAGAAAGCAAGCAGGTCATATTTTTGTGCTGCTAAACTGTAGACAGCTTGACTCACGCTTTATCAATATACATAGACGAGTTGTATCTTTGCATTTTGATTTAAAACAGGAATAATTAGGGATGGTTGGCTGATGAAAATGCTGTTTGTTTATTCTTACAGTCTCTCTCTCTCTCTCTCTCTCTCTCTCTCTCTCTCTCTCTCTCTCTCTCTCTCTCTCTCTCTCTCTCTCTCTCTCTCTCTCTCTCTCTCTCTCTCTCTCTCTCTCTCTCTCTCTCTCAACATGTATCTCCCTTAATCCTGTATGATTCCATTGAGTGGTCTTGCAAG
>NW_015391241.1:42413-45331 GCF_001527695.2 Protobothrops mucrosquamatus
TAAGCTGGGTTGTGCAATGAATGATGCTAACAATTTGACCCAAAAAGAAATACTTTATCTGCTTGCACAAAAACAATACCTATAGCAATATAATCCATAATTCTAAATATCTTGACAAGCGAAGCTCCTTAAATGCAATATATAGAGATGGAAACATAGACCGGGTATAGATTCTCTTCCTAAATTCCATCCTTTTCTAACAGACTTGAAAGGGAGCCCAGGGCTAAGCTACGCAGATGAAAAACCAGACATAACACTAAAACAACAGCCCCCAACCTTTTGCGCACCAGGGACCAATTCTGTGGAGAAAGGTTTTTCCATGGACCATTGCTGGTTTATGCGGCCCAGTTGCTGATGTGCTGTGGACCGGTGCTCGGGGTTGGGGACCCCTGCTCTAAAGCCAGTCATCTGTACTCTACTACAGTAGACTAAATTTGCCAAGCATACAGGGATTCATTGAAGACCATTGTTGAAAGAAAAATTTTCATCAGGGTCCAGTCCAAGCCGGGAATAAACAACATGGTGACTGCTTTAGAAAGAAGGTTGTAGTTTATTGAAGAGGAGAGCCAGACAGAAAGATGGCTCTGGAAAAAAAGAGACCACATGTAGTAGGGAATGGGTTTTTATACCTTCTTGGGCTTTTGTTTGGAGTTGTTCCTGTGGCATGAATTTTGACCTGAGTCTGTGTGTGCCTTTCTGGTATTCTGATGGTGGTGGGTTAACCCTATTATGTCCCAAAGATCATATCCTGCTTCCCTGGGGCTGTGGCTGATGACTCTTAGATTTTTTGTGTGAGGGATTGTTGATTCTAGGGATCTTTCTTTCTAATCCCAGCTTCCTGACTCCAATCTTTCTGACAAGATTATCACATCTGGAGACCTGGTTTCTGTCTGGGGCAGAGAGATTTGAGGGGAGGGGTTGGTTTCTGCCTTTAAGATCCTTTGGGGAAATATATTCTGCCTTTTTAATATTCCCCAAAATATTTCTTTCTCTGGATTCTTCCCACACCATATTGGAGATAGGCTGCTATATGACATGGGGAGTATTTACCAGAAGGTGCTTCATAGAGAGATGGTGGGGGCTAAAATATATAAAGAATGGTTGCTGGAATTGGGTATGTCTAGTTTAATGAAGACAAGGACGAGGGGGGACATGATAGCAGCCTTCCAATATCTCAGGGGCTGCCCCAAAGAAGAGGGAGTCAATCTATTCTCCAAAGCACCTGAAGGTGGGACAAGAAGCAATGGATGGAAACTAACCAAAGAGAGAAGCAACCTAGAACTAAGGAGAAACTTCCTGATAGCAACAACAATTAACCAGTGGAACTGCTTGTCACCAGAAGTTGGGGTGCTCCATCCCTGGAGGTTTTTAAGAAGAGACTGGACAGCCTTTTGTCTGAAATGGTATAGGGTCTTCTGCTTGAACAGGGGGATGGGCTAGAAGACCTCCAAGGTCCCTTCCAACTCATTGTATTATCTAGTGGGCTCTACGCAGAAGGCCTTTTCTGCTGTGGCAACCATGTTGTGGAATAGTCTCCTTCCAGAGATGAGGCTGGTTCTGGTTCTGACTTCTGAGCTTCTGAAGGCCCCTCAAGACTTGTTTATGCCAGCAGGTCTGGCAACCCCAGGGGTCTGGCAAACTAGTGAGGTAGTTCCATCATGATCATCATGATCATCATAAACATCATCCTTCTACCTACCACTTCTTCTCTGAGCTTTGTTTTCTAGTTTTTCATGTTTTTAATGATGATAATTATTTTAAGAATTTATTATATTTTTAGTTTTGTTGTATGCTTCCCAGAGTCACTTGCTTTGTGAGATGGGCGGCTATGAGGAAGATGGGTTGTGAAGATGATAGATAGATAGATAGATAGATAGATAGATAGATAGATAGATAGATAGATAGATAGATAGATAGATAGATAGATAGATAGATAGATAGATAGATAGATAGATAGATAGATAGATAGATGGATAGAGAGATAGATTGAGTGATAGAAGATAGATTGATAGATGATAGATAGAGAGAGAGATAGAGAGAGAGATAGATAGAGAGATGGATAGATAGATAGAGTGATAGATAGATAGATATAGATAGAAGATAGATTGATTAATAGTTGATAGATAGATAGATAGAGAGAGAGAGAGAGAGAGAGAGAGAGAGAGAGAGAATGGATAGATAGATAGATAGATAGATAGATAGATAGAAGAGATTAATTGATAGATGATAGATAGATAGATAGATAGATAGATAGTGATAGATAGATAGATGAGATAGATAGATAGATAGATAGAAGATAGATTGAAAGATAGATAGATTGATAGATGATAGATGATAGATGATAGATAGATAGATAGAAAGAGAGAGAGAGAGAGAGATTGAGTGATAGATAGATAGATAGATAGATATAGATAGATAGATAGATAGATAGAAGATAGATAGATTGATAGATGATAGATAGATAGATAGATAGATAGATAGATAGATAAAGAGAGATAGATAGATAGATAGATAGATAGATAGATAGATAGATAGATAGATAGATAGATAGATAGATAGATAGATAGATAGATAGATAGATAAATAAATAAATAGCTCCTTTTAGGTCGTGTGTTTAGTCCTTTCATAGAGTCCAGAATTCTTATAATGTACTTAAAAAAAAAAAAAGCAGGAATCTCTCTAAGGCATGCATGAAACTTCCAGATTTTTTTTTTAAAAAATGCAAACATGTGTTTGACCACAAGCTCTTGCCTACTGAAAAGCTGGACCTGCCCCCATCCTTCATTTTTTTGCTTCTTTGATCCTGCGCACCCTTTGAACACCGTACTCAGTGCTGGCTTACAAAGTGGTCTGTCATTTGTGGCGCGATTGTCATAATCTGTCGGACTTCTAATCAATAATGTAGCCCCCCCCCCCCC
>NW_015391241.1:47489-49913 GCF_001527695.2 Protobothrops mucrosquamatus
AAGCGGAATATAGCTGAAAGTGCGAGTCAGTCTCGACAGACAGCTTGGCACAACTGAGGATGCTTAATGAATTATTTACATTATTTATTTATATCCCACCTTCATTATTTTTACAAATAACTCAAGGCGGTGAACCTGTTCAACACACCTCACCTCCTCCCGTTTTCCCCACAACAACAATTCTGGGAGCTGAGTCAGGCTGAGAGCGAGTGAAGGGCCGAAAGTTTCTCCACTGTGGGAAGACCATTATTCTTCCATTGTTCGTGCATACAATAATCTTGCTCCGGTTACCATACACCAGGGGTCTTCAAACTTGACTCTTTTATGACTTGTGGACTTCAACTCCCAGAATTCCTCAGCCAGGCACGCTGGCAGAGGAATTCTGGGAGTTGAAGTCCACGAGTCATGAAGGGGCCCTAGTTCCCCCATGCTGGCTCAGGAATTCTGGGAGTTGAAGTCCTCGAGTCATGAAGGGGCCATAGTTCCTCCATGCTGGCTCAGGAATTCTGGGAGTTGAAGTCCACAAGTCATGAAGAGGCCTTAGTTTCCCCCATGCTGGCTGAGGAATTCTGGGAGTTGAAGTCCACAAGTCATAAAAGGGCCAAGTTTGAAGACCCCTGACATATATCTTATAAATTTCTAACAAAACTGTGGTAAGCTTATTCAGGCAGGCCAGTCTGAACTTCTGTGGACCAGGTATATGGTCCATAGAAGTTCGGACGTGGCTGGCCTACCTGAATAACCTTACCACAATTTTGTAAGAAATGCTGAAAAAATGTCTAGCTCCTCACCCTATTTCCCAAAGTCGGAAGGAAGTGGTCTAGAAAAATCTCTCACATGCTCATATAACATGATGTAATTTCTCCTTGTTTTTGCATAGCACCAGTTATGCAAATCCTCTAATAGAATACTGAAAGCTCCTAAGCTGGAGCATCATTTTGCTGCGGAAAATTAATAAGCGGCAATAGTTTTGAAATTCTAATTTGAATGCTTTTCTTTTCAGTGGCACTCATTCCGCGCACTCTGGAATAGAACAGTGTGTAATTAGTGATCTCTGTGTAATTTAAGCAGCACCCACCGGAAAAAAAAAATCTCTCGTATTTACCAAGCTCTCATAAATTAGTGTTGCAAACTATAATTTGTTTAGTTGAAATTCCACTAAGAGGTTTGCATTTTTCATCACATAGTGAGATGTTGTGGGCATACAGTTGAAAATCAAGACTGCCCTAGTTTTTACAATTCATAAAAACAGACTGAAGATCTTTTTAAGAGTTATGTATTTGGACAGAAAAAAAAAAAACCCAGAGCTTAAAAATTGTCTGTTAGGTCAAATGAATAAACCACCATAGACATTTAAGAAACGCATATACAGGGGTGGGGGGATAGTAAAATAACAATTACTGCATAAAGCGTGAAGCACAAGCATTTATTCAGATGTTTCTTTGTTAGGCACTGCCATAATTTGCAATGGATTGGAAAGAGTGTGCAACTCATAACCATATCACAAAAAAATTGTTGAGAGTTTGGGAAAAATTCAGAGAAGAGCTACTAAGATGATCAAAGACCTGGAGATTAAAACATATGAAGAACGGCTGCAGGACTTGAGTTTGGCTAGTCTAAAGAAAAGAAGAAATAGGGGAGACATGAAAGCAGTGTCCCAGTATTTGGGGGGCTGCCACAAAGAAGACGGAGTCACATTATTCTCCAGAGCACCAGAGGGAAGGACAAGAAACAATGGTTGGAAACTGATCAAAGAGAGAAGCAACTTGGAAGGAGAAACTTCCTGACAGTGAAGACAATTAACCAGTGGAACAGCTTGCCTCCAGAAATGATGGGCGCTCCATCACTGGAGATTTTCAAGAAGAGACTGGACATTCACCTGTCTGAGACAGTATAGGTTCTCCTGCTTAAGCAGGAGCTAGACTAGAAGACCTCCAAGGTCCCTTCCAGCTCTATGCTATTCTATTCATAACGGTCCAGAATATTGTTTCAGATTTAATTCTTGAGCCCAAGGCTGCAAAAATAGCATTTTGAAGCACAGAGTCATAAAGTTGGAAATGACCATTTGGGCTGCTGAGGTCAAGCCCTATTCAATTCAAGAATCCTAGTTCTAGAGTCTAATGGTGGGATCTGTTTGAAGAGGTCCAACAAAGGGGATGTCGTCACCTTTTTGGTCACTGGTTGTGTGGGAAGTCTGCCCTCCCGGAGAAGGAAATATTAAAAAAGCAGAAAAATATATTTCCTCAAAGGATCTTAAAGAGGCAGAAAAGCATGCCCAGTTTTCTTAATAGTCCCAAGTCTCCCTCCCTCAAGCAGAAACCAGCTCTGTAGAAATGCAGATGTAAATAATTCAGGAAGGTTGAAGCTAGAAGATTAAGAAGACAAAGACACCTAAAGTCTACATACCCCACCCAAACTCTAAGA